>NW_024396041.1:0-59483 GCF_016617805.1 Bactrocera tryoni
GGATTTTGCATACTGAACATAAGTATAAAATTAATTTTGCACTTACATATGTATGTATATTTTTCAATTTTATATACACTAACCCATCACTAATTCATTTGTACACATTTATTTTAAATAGCTTTTAGAATACATTTAACTTATTGTTGAACTATGATTATTTAAGAATAACAAATTAATTACAAACTGTCAAATAATCAGTGTGACCATACTAAAATATTTTACAATCTAAAAAAAAATATAAAGAAACACTATACCCTAAATACAGGAAACATAGTCATTGATAAACAATAATAAATATATGAAAAATTTAAGCGGCCGAAAATGTGTACACCCGGTGTAGGATCGACAAGGGTAATTTTTTTGAAGCGCGGCCAAAGGCCGCCAACGCCAAAAGGAGTTCTACGCGAAGAAGTAGCAATGTCATATAGGGTATAACAACCACTCTAACATCAATGGGATCTAACGAAGGAGCCTGCTTTAGAGGCTTCAAAAAATCTATATTTTCAAGGATTTTTTTGGAAAGGAAAGAAATGTCTGATTGAAATGAAACTTTTAGGATTTATTCTTATATTATATATGTATTTGAAGAGTCTTCTCAAATTTTTTTATTATTATACATTAGATATTTTTCATGTTTGAAGAAATTTACGGAGGCGCCTCGAGTGTGCAATTTCTGTGTGGCGGGCAAGATGCAGGTTGCAATTTTCATCTGAAACAAAAAAACAAAAGAGATTTTTAATTTTCAATAGTGTAATTCTTAGGTGAACCAAGAAAATTCAACAAAAAGTGAAAAATTCAACAATTTTTCGCAGATTGAAAAAAATGCATTTAAAAAAAAAAATTGCTTTAAATCGTTTAAAAACCGGATAAATGTTAACTTTCTTAAGGTATTTAAAGTTCACCTAGAAGAGAATTTAATTCCAAAAGCGGCCGTTACACGGTCACACATGTGTGACATCACACCAAGTTGTATCGTGTAAAGGAAAAAAAAACATGCTTGTCACACATGTTCAAAGTTTTTAAACTTGTTTAATTTTTCTGTTGGGGTGTCACACAAGTGTGATCGTGTGAAGGACTGCATGATGCACGCTGTGTATTTTTTCAGTCGGAAAAAAACAGTATACAGGAATGGTGTCGCGCATGAACGAGCAATTTTGGAAAGAGTTCTTTGAACTCTATCGAAGTTTTCCAGAACTGTGGCAAATAAAAAGCGAGTGCTATAAAAACAAAAACAAAAAGAATGCAGCGTATAAAGTGCTTCTATCACATTTAAAAAAAAAAATTATGGTAACGCTAACTTGGAAAATTTAAAATACAAAATTAATTCATTTCGTTCACCTTACAGCCGCTAACTTAAAAAGTTAAAAATTTGTATGCGAGCTTGTTGGTCTTTCCTTACGCCAATCTTGCACCCAAATTCGTTTTTTCTTGCCACTTTTTGCAATTTCTTCCTCTTCCTCCATTTCTAAAATTTCTTCAATCAGAAGAGCTCCCACTAATGCGCGTGCCATGTTTACTTGTTGAAAGCTGAACGAAAATGAAGTTCACACACATGCATGACCGTGTGAAGGAAAACGTCAAACTTTTGCATCATGCCATGTTCGCGAGCATGTGTGACCATGTAAAGGCCGCTAAACACAACGCATTCTGATTCCTTTCGATAGGACGTTTACTTTTTTTCCTATCTTGCCCGCCAATTTGAAAAAATCATAAAAATGAAAAACCGAGAAATCGCGCGTCAAAGTTTTCGCTTTTTGCTCAAGATCATATATCTGCTAGACGCTCGGTCACTATTTTTCTTCTAGCTTTGACAATATTTCGAATTCCCATCTATAAGTTTGGGGACGTATTCTTAGATAACTTTTAAGGAGATTTAAGCAAAAAAATCAATTTCTTGAAGCCTCTAAAGCAGGCTCCCCCCTTAAAGCAAAGTACCGTTGCTTTTTGGCATTTTTATAATAATTTCGTATTGGCAAATAAGCTGTGTACGTTCTCAATATAATTTTTATTAAAATTACTCAAATATTTTTGAAGAAAATGGCAAATAATTCATCAGGTATGTTAAATTAAATATTGAATATAATATTTAATTTATGTTTCTAATACTTCGTTACAATTATACATGTGTATGTAGATCTGCAAGAACAAGCGACTATTCGTGTTCGTGAAACGAACAAATTGAGCGTGTCGGAGGTGAAGGGAATGTAGAATATTGCCAAAATATTCCACACATTCCAATCGAGGGAGAGCTGCATAGCTTTTTGCGAAGAGGAGGAGGCTTGCAAGGTGCATAGACTGCCGATGGTGCTCTCCGTCATGTGAAATAGCACCGTCGGTACGTTTAGGTGCCGCAAAGGATCTTGCTGAATGCGTTCGGCGATATCTTGATCCATGGGCATCTGGTTGGAAAATCTGAGAATACCTTTGCCACAAGTTTTCTATCTAATGTTTTGCTACGCATCGCACTGGTCGCAGGAGGTAGTCAGGAAAAACAGCATTGTCAGGGAACCTACATACATATGTATATTATCCAGCGCTACCATATGTGACTGGTATAACTACTGTCGCGAAGCGGTAGTTTTATACCAAGTGGAACATCAGGAGGCGGTAGGTAAAATTGGTGGCCCTGGCAAAAACGTGCAAATTGATGAAAGCAAATTCGGAGGAAATTTAATTAAGGTGAGATTAAAAATATACAATATTAGGTAATTACTTATATGGTATTCTCATTTTAGGCAGGAGTGTGGAAGGTCACTGGGTGTTGGAGATGGTTGACGATGGGAGCGACGACCTGCGGCTGGAGGTATGCCCAGGAAATTTTAGGTCTGCGGAGGTGCCTGATTAAGAAGCATGTTGCGCCAGGAACTATAATGAGCACGGAGTGCTGGAAGGCGTACGATGGTTTGGCGAATCACGGGTATGAGCACCGAAAAGTAAATCATAGCGGTCCGGACAATCCGTTTGTGGCTGTAGATGGAACACATACGCAGCGTATAGAATCCCAGTGGCCTGTCATTTAAAGATTTTTTGTAAAGTTATTGGAGGCAATAAAATTTACATATATACAGGCCTTAATACACGTTTGGTTTATTAAATTTAAATAGTTTCTTTATATTTAATGTTTTCTATTCTCTTATTTGGGGTATTATCTGTTTACTTTATTTCTTTAAGTTATTTTACAAATGATGTCGATAAGGTAACACATTATTTGACAGTTTGTAATTCATTAGTTATTCTTATCTTCTAATCATAATTCAACAACAATTTAAATGTATATTAAAAGCTATTTTTTGCACTATATTATAAAAAATAAATGTGTACAAATGAATTAGTGAAGTGCTAGTGGATATAAAAGTAAAAAATATAAGTGCAAAATGAATTTTATAAATCGAAAATATGTAATTAAAATATTGCAAATTTTCAACTTTAAACGCGAATATCTCGAAAACTATAAGCTTCCTGCGGCTATAACTATATATATCCTTGATCAGGATAATCTCTATCCGACCATATCCTTTTTATCCCCGATATCCTGGGACGGTATACTAAATTCTTCCCCTGGTATTTTGATCTTTGTACTTTGAGTAGGGTTGATTCTCAAATTTGTAATTTTTATTTGTGACAAAATTTTTGAAACGGGCCACATTATTTTTGTTGGTCAAAAACTTTTAAAACAAACGTATAGTTTATTAGATTTAGAGTATATAAAAACACGTTTCAGCTGGTTTTGTGAAATTATAATTTTTTACGCAGATATTAACAATTTATTTTTTTTCAGCATTTACGAGAGAAAAAAAACTAATTTTTGTTGATACTTATTCGAGCCTCGGTGTTCGGTTTGTTGTAACAATGATACAAAATAAGTTTAATTGACATATATTGCAGTTATATAATCCAACTGAATTATTTCTGTTGAAATTATAAACAATTTTTTTTAAACAAATAATTTTTTTTACAACTTCTCAATCGTTTTTAATTACGTTTCTTGCAAAATAACTGTTAAGGTGTTCACACGCGCGTCTTACAAAATAAACAAAATTTTAGGGGACTCAACAGACAGGTATGTATAATGTAGAATAATTTTTACAGTAACTCAATGATCACTATTGTTGACCCTCTCTCTATGGTTACAGGTGCGAACTTCTACTGAATTCTTCATCAAGGGAATTATACTTGCCAAGTACAAGATGCCGTGCAGTCTCAACATTGGGCTAATGTTCAGGCAACTTTACATCCCTATGTAGTGTACTATAAAAAAATAACGCGGTCAAAAATGAAAACTACGTCTTGATTTCTGAAAATTTGCACCATGATGCAAACGCGGTGCATTTATTTAACACGAAAGTCATCGCCTACTTGAAAAGCAAATTTGGTCAAACGAGTATCAAAAAAGTGATATATTTCTCCGATGGAGCCGGATCTCAATACAAAAATAAATTCAATTTGAGCAACTTGCTGCAACACAAAACAGATTTCAATGTTGTTGTTGTTGTTGTGTTCACAGAAAAATGCTGATAACTTTCCACGAAATTGAGTCCCCTAAAATTTTGTTTATTTGTAAGACGCGCAATTGAACACGTAACAGTTATTTGCAAGAAACGTAATTAAAAACGATTGAGAAGTTGTAAAAAAAATTATTTGTTTAAAAAAATTGTTTATAATTTCAACGAAATAATTCGGTTGGATTATATAACTGCAATATATGTCAATTAAACTTATTTTGTATCATTGTTACAACAAACCGAACACAGAGCTCGAATAAGTATCAACAAAATTAGTTTTTCTCTCGTAAATGCTGAAAAAATAAATTGTTAATATCTGCGTAAAAAATTCTAATTTCACAAAACCAGCTGAAACGTGTTTTTATATACTCTAAATCTAATAAACTATACGTTTGTTTTAAAAGTTTTTGACCAACAAAAATAATGTGGCCCGTTTCAAAAATTTTGTCACATTACGACGCCATTTCGAATATTATTTATTTTTCTTGCATGCCGTCCAGGTTCATCATTGTCGTTCCAGCTGTCTACTTCCAACTACAGTTCCTTGCATATTAAAAACTTTCATTGTCTATACATTCGATGCGTTTTTAATACGCTTTTATTAGCTTCACTTGTATATATGTATGTATGTTTGTTTGTAACTTTTTTAAGTGGTACTGAAACCTAGAATATTTGAGCGACACTGTAGGAAGGCGATAGTAAGTTTAAGCAGCTCAACAAAAAGATGCGCTTAAATGTATGCAACATCTATATATGTATAACTAGTTTTGGTGACATTTGAATAGCATACTGTTTTGGGCGTCGACCGTTCATTAGCTTCAAGGTTGTATTTATAAATATACGTTCTCGGGTTGGTAATTTAAATTTATCTATGCTCTTGACTGTTTGCTGCTGGACAAGCTTATGTAGCACTTAGTCGTTGTAGATCTTTGGACGGTATTCGAATTGAAGAACTAGGCTGTTCAAAGTTATCCTGCATTAAGCTTAGTACGCAGCTCGCAAGAAACGTAAAAACTTCATATAAAAAAACGCTTAAGAAACGGTCAAGATACTTTCCTGCGACAAACTTACTTGTGCTAGTACGCAGCTCTCAAGAAATCTAGTACCAATTTTTGATACTTTTTTTCAGTAAAATGTGAATATGGCAAACCTTGTTTTGCGAAGAAACATCAAATCAACAATTGTTTCTTGAAGGAAATTCGAAGTAATCGTCAAATTCATCCTAAATTAGTTGAAATCATTATTATGAAGTATATTCCATTTTGAAATGTTGTATAAAACCTACCAATCATCAACAACATTTCTTAAATCTCAATGAAAATATTTATGTTACCATATACATACACACATACATATTACGCACAAAGTTTGTTTTCTTTGTTTATTCTCTCTTGCTCTTCTAATGTAGATCATTCACAATGCGTAACCAGCTGCCAAAATTGCTTGAGAAATAATGTATTTTCTTTCTTGAGCAATTACTTGAGAGCTGCGTACCAACCTTATAACTTAAAAATTGAAAAGTAACAAACATGATAACTCTACTCTGGCCTAATAAAAAGAAGAAGTTTTGTACTCTCCATGATATTCGGTTAATTTACGTACTATACGTACTTGTATATCTACACTTTCAGTACGGGATTGATAATCGAGTGGGGGGTGGTATTTTTTAACCAAAATTAGTACCAGATTAGTCTAATAGGGTTTCATCGAAGACAGTGAAATAATACTTTGATCTCTTTAATGGATTCCAGAACATGGTGACATTCCTGGTAAGCAGGTGAATTGCTTGAACATGCCTCATAGAAAAAGAGTCTATAAAAAATTTTCTATGCAACTACATATACATATGTCGAAGGTATTTAGCGATGTTTCGTTAATTGCACATATAATCTTTTGTTATTTTCATCAGTAGCACAGGATGGTAACAGAGTGAGGGGATTTTAGTCCCTGTCGTTTCAAAATGAGCCTCTTAAAGGTCTAGGTGCCCCTCGCTAGCTAAAATAAAAAAGCTTCGTTTTGTTCCTAGCATGACGTTTGTTTTTTTGAGAACCATGTATTAAATTGTGGTCAGAACTGAATTACCCAAAAGAAAAATAATATTTCTGAATGAGGCAGATCCAATAAATATTTACTTAAAGGACCACTAATGCAAAAAAATTTGCTATCGTTTCAGGAATATACCCTAATTCGCAGTTAATTACTGTCTAAATTTCTTCGACGACGACTATCAAATACTGGTTTACCACGTATCAACATGGCCACAAATCGTTTTCAAATAAGCCCCTTAAAGACGCACCGAAAACGGCCACCACGGAGGACAATATTACAAAAGACCACAATATCTTACTAATACGCGATAAAGTTGAGAAAGTAGAAGTATCAAAAGATCCCGTGAAACATATCCTGAATGAATTATTGTGTATTGGTAAGCTGTCGCCGCGATGGGTACCATGTGCGTTTCGTGCAGAATATGCATGAATTTACGAACAGTATATATGTACATATGTACATATGTATGTAATATAATAAATTTAAAACCACATCATTGAATCTAATTATCGTAGCTATCACTATTGATTCAAAAAGGTGCTCACCATTTTGCCACATTTAATATGCCTCAACCTACTTTAGCCTATCTACTATACTGGAATTTATGGTTTTAATATTTATATACATACATACATATGTAGGAACAATGTACCAAATTTGTTCTATGTTGTCTACCTAAGTCAACATTTACTGCTAACAATGTATGGCTCGAAGGCAAAATACTCTTGTTTCTACACACATAAGAATGTAATATTTTTATCGCTAACATGACGAGGCGCTGAAGTACAAGCCAACAAAAGATGTGAGACCTTGATGTACTACAGTGGCTCAAACGCATAATTGGACACTAAGTATAAAATTATTAAAAAGCCGATATTTCTCTTCAATGAGAAAATTTCCAAAAAGTTTTGATGCAGAATTGTAGATTATGAAAACACCTTTTAAAAATGTATAATACTTATGATCTTTTACCAAAAAACTTTTTTCAAATTAAAAAAGAAACAAAAGCTAACAAAATTCCCGTCAAACGTATAATTGGACGAATAGTGTAGACGCCGAGTTATTGTTGAAAACGGTTTTTTGGATCCGTTATTTTTTCTGCTGAGTGAGTTCATGTTAATTCCAAGGCAAATGATAAATCAGTATGTAAGTGTAGTGTTCAAAGTGCAGACAAATATTGAAATGGATGAACGAAAAAAGCAAACGACTTTGGAAACGCGGCATTTAATTATAAAATTATATGGAGAGGGTAAATCTGTGGGTAATATCGCTGAAATTGTTAACCGATGCCCGTCCACAGTTCATGCTATCATTCAACGGTATGTTAAAAATTTTCAAGTAGAAAATAAAAGTCGTATTGGCCAAGGAAGGAAATTAAATGACTATGATGAGCGTTGGATTGTGAGAGAAATAAAAACAAAACCATTTACAACGGCGAATGAATTAAAAAATGTGGTCAGCAAGAATTTAAAAAAAGAGGTTTGTGCCGAGACCATTCGTAACATGTTAAGAAAGAATAATTTCAATGGGCGAATAGCCAGAAAAAAACCGTATATCAGTAAAAAGAATAAAATTGCACGGGTGAAATTTTGTAAAATTTGTTAAACTTGATTACATTTTTTTATCTTATCACTTATCTTATAGGTATTGTTTACTGATGAGTGTAAATTAAACCTACATGGATCAGATGGAAAGATATACGTTTGGCGTAAACCAAATACTGAGTTTTTGCCTAATAACACTCGGGCTACGTTCAAGCATGGGGGAGGTTCGGTAATGGTGCGGACTTGCGTTTCTAGTGCAGGAGTAGGGAAAATTCATTTTATAGAGGGTAAAATGAATCGATTCCATTATTTGGACATTTTGAAACAAAATGTGAAGCAAAGTGCGGATAAATTGAAGATATTGGACAAATTTGCTTTCTATCAGGACAACGATCCAAAGCATACTTCACACGTAGCGAAAATGTGGCTCATTCACAATTGTCCAACACTGTTACAAACATCTGCACAGTCGCCAGATCTTAACATTATTGAGCATGTTTGGGAAGAACTTGCCCGAAAGCTCTATCGATCCACTTTCAACACAATAGAGCAGTTGAAGCAGGGAATCAAACGTGAGTGGAAGAGCATAACTCCAGAATTTTGCTCCAATCTCGTGCAGTCTATGCCCCGACGTTTAGAAGCAGTAATAAAAGCAAAGGTTTCGCTTCCAAGTATTAAAACTTTTATTTATATATGAATGTCCAATTATACGTTTGACAAGAATTTTGTTTATTTTGGTTTCTTTTTAATTAGAAAAAAGTTTTTTAATAAATGATCATAAGTATTATAAATTTTTAAAAAGTCTTTTTATAATCTACAATTCTGCATCAAAACTTTTTGGAAATTTTCTCATTGAAGAGAAATATCGGCTTTTGAATAATCTTATACTTAGTGTCCAATTATGCGTTTGAGCCACTGTATGTTAAACTAAAAGCGAAGTTTTTCCAAGAACATTTACGTACTTCATTTTCGTATGTGTACTTATTACACTTTAGTATATAATATATTATGTACCTATGTGTTTCTTCTTCTTTTTCTTTACTGGCGTCGACACCGCTTATGCGGTTATAGCCGAGTACCTATGCGTACGGAAAGCAAATTTGTGTAAAATTATTCTGGGCGTCAAAGGGATGTTGAATAATATACCCAACAGTCTTTTGTGTTAAACACCTTCGCAGAAATTTGAATAATTTTAAAGCATGTTTTGTTGAGTTTAAAGAAGATTTAAAAATTATCTGCAATAATTGATAACGGGTATTTCAATAAATACGCTACAAAAGCAAACCAATAGGGACAGCAAACAACGCCATTTCTCTTCAGTAAGGTTTGCCATTTCATCATGGAAAGATCTACGATCCAACAACGCGTCGAAATTATTAAAATTTACTAGCGAACTTCGGTGTCAGTGGCCTCACCTTGGAGAGCGGGGTTTTCAATAAGAGCACTTCAAAAGTTTTCTTAAATAAAACAAAAATGGTTTGGGATATCAATGAAATTTTTGATTCCTGTGAAAGTACGTACTCCATGAGTCACCACTGGATCCTGAAAAAATTGCGGTTTGGTACAGTTTATGGGCCGGCGCGTCATTGGGCCGTACTTCTTCCGTGGTGGTCAAGACCGACACGTTACTGTGAATGGGAAAGGTGCTGCTTAATGATAGCCGACTACTTTTGGCCCGAATTGGATGATATGGACTTGGACAATATGTGGTTCCAACAGGACGGTGCCACACAATAAATGTCTCAATCGATTTATTGAAAACCAAATTTGGTGAACGTGCTATCTCACGAAATGGTCCAGTCCGTTGGCTGCCTCGTACACCGTTGGGCTTTTTACTAAGGTGTGACGTAAAGTCTCTGGTCTATGCCAACAAGCCAGCGACGACTGATCAACTTCGTGCGAATATCGAACGTGAAGTGCAGCAGTATATCGGCCGATTTATGCTTAAAAACCGTCGAAATTTGGGTTCAGCGTCTGAACTTGTGCAAGTGTGCCCGTGTTGCATGGCCAAAGAAAGCGAGCTCCATACATAATGACATCGAATGTACCTTCAGAGGAATAAAGAATTTCATTTATATCCCAAACCGTTTTTGTTTAGTTATACTCTCGCAACAAAGTTGCTAAGGAGAGTATTATAGTTTTGTTCACATAACGGTTGTTTGTAAGTCCTAAAACTAAAAGAGTCAGATATAGGGTTATATATACCAAAGTGATCAGGGCGATGAGTAGAGTCGAAATCCGGATGTCTGTCTGTCCGTCCGTCTGTCCGTCCGTCCGTCCGTCTGTCCGTCCGTCCGTGCAAGCTGTAACTTGAGTAAAAATTGAGATATCATGATGAAACTTGGTACACGTATTCCTTGGCTCCATAAGAAGGTTAAGTTCGAAGATGGGTAAAATCGGCCTACTGCCACGCCCACAAAATGGCGGAAACCGAAAACCTATAAAGTGTCATAACTAAGCCATAAATAAAGATATTAAAGTGAAATTTGGCACAAAGGATCGCATTAGGTAGGGGCATATTTGGACGTAATTTTTTTGGAAATGTGGGCGTGGCCCCGCTCCCTACTAAGTTGTACGTGCATATCTCGGAAACTACTATAGCTATGTCAACCAAACTCTACAGAGTCGTTTTCTTCAGTGTATTTCCATATACAGTTCAAAAATGGAAGAAATCGGATAACAACCACGCCCACCTCCATACAAAGGTTATAAGTTGAAAATCACTAAAAGTGCGTTAACCGACTAACAAAAACGTCAGAAACACTAAATTTTACGGAAGAAGTGGCAGAAGGAAGTTGCACCCAGGCTTTTTAAAAATTGAAATAAATGGGCGTGGCTCGCCCACTTATGGACCAAAACCATATCTCAGGGAACTACTCAGACCGATTTCAATGAAATTCGGTATATAATATTTTCTTAACACCCTGATGACATGTACGAAATATGGGTGAAATCGGTTCACAACCACGCCTCTTCCAATATAAAGCTATTTTGAATTCCATCTGATGCCTTCTCTGTATAATACGAGTATAAACATTAGGAACCAATGATGATAGCGGAATAAAACTTTACAAAAATACGGTATTTGAAAAATATGTAAATGACGTATTATGAAATCTCGATTATCACTTTACCATGCGAGAGTATAAAATGTTCGGTGACACCCGAACTTAGCCCTTCCTTACTTGTTTTATTTAATTTTACAGACAGACTAGGAAACTATGGGAACTCGTTTACATATGTGACAAAATTTTTGAAACGGGCCACATTATTTTTGTTGGTCAAAAACTTTTAAAACAAACGTATAGTTTATTAGATTTAGAGTATATAAAAACACGTTTCAGCTGGTTTTGTGAAATTATAATTTTTTACGCAGATATTAACAATTTATTTTTTCAGCATTTACGGGAGAAAAATTTGTTGATTACTAATTTTGTTGATACTTATTCGAGCTCGGTGTTCGGTTTGTTGTAACAATGATACAAAATAAGTTTAATTGACATATATTGCAGTTATATAATCCAACCGAATTATTTCGTTGAAATTATAAACAATTTTTTTAAACAAATAATTTTTATTTACAACTTCTCAATCGTTTTTAATTACGTTTATTGCAAATAACTGTTACGTGTTCAATTGCGCGTCTTACAAATAAACACAATTTTAGGGGACTCAATTTCGTGGAAAGTTATTAATACTTTTTTGTGATCATGGCATGAGATTCAGTTTGGTTCTAAATCCAGGTAGTGTTGTAAAGTACCTAAAAATGTAAATATTGATTCCTTTTTACATGTCGGTACAAAATTTCATTTTTTATTCAATCTTTTCTTGGTCACACCCTCAAATACAGATTTTTCCGGAAGTAGAAAATATTTTACACTCAAGTTTGTTATCGTTGGTTGCGGCATAGTAATGATATTGTCTGGTATTTTTCACAGTTTTTGCCATATCGTACCGACTTTCAATAGATTTATTATGTACATTATGCTCTTCTAACGAACAAAATCAAAATCAATTGTTTGAAAAACTTTTTGCCCATTCGTACAAAAGTTTTGGTGTAGTTATAAGTGTTTTTTGTAGACTAGCCCGGAAAGCATGTCTTTTTACAGTGCCACCGATTCCGTCACATGCTCCTTTACCGTGTGAGGTAGCAAAAAAATTCCATTCAGCCTCAACATTGAAATCTGGGCCCGAATTGCGGCATTCGTGAACGAGTAAAATTGTTCGAAATTTCCAGTTTTCGGATTGCGGCACTCGTTATCGAGTACACTCGTTCGAAATTTGACATTCTGTCATTCGATAACGAGTTGTAATTCAAACGAACCTAACGAAATGTCATTCGATTGATAATTTGCAATCGTTAATTCAAAAGTTTTTAAATGTCGTGAGTCTACTCAGAAAAAATCAAATAAAATGTAAGTTAACGTTTATGTTATTGACTATTTTATAAATAGAATCATTTTTTTAGGACAAATGTTAATAAAATCAACATGAGACAAAAAAATTTAATGGCCGAATACATGCTTCGGCATCAAGATTTGGCCAAAAATATGTTGCCGAATTGTGGTCAGGGCAAAGCTGCTGCCAATAAATTGTGGGACTCCTTGGCGGTCCAGCTTAATGCGGCCGGTCCACCAATGAAGGATGCTAAGTCTTGGCGGAAAGTACGTAGATCTCCATGCATTTCCTCTTTTGATAAGTGTCTTAACAAATTTACTAACACAAATGTTATTTTCTATATACATATACACTTACATAGGTATTTGCTGATCAAAAGCACAACGTCAAAAAGAAGTTGTCTTTCAACAAAGCGTCGAAGCAGCGAACTGGTGGTGGTCCTTACGAAGAAAAGTACCTAACAACAGCAGAGGAGCAACTGCTTCAGGCTACCGGCATGGACGTTGCGGTAGAAGGCCTGGGAGAAGTAAGAACTTTTGGTAACTCCACCCCTGAAAAAGAGCCTGTCGAAAAGCTTATGGCAGAGCTTTTACATAGTGACGAAGACGACGTTCCACCGAAACCCTCTATTAGTCGCAGCGCTACGAAGAGGAGCAAACAGGATGCTGCCGATGAAAAGCTGGCCCTCATTAAAGAAAACATGATCGCGTTTGAAAGCTACCAGCAGAGTATAGGCGAAAAACTAGACAAGCTTATAGCTTTGAAGGAGAGGTCGATGGAAATGAAAGAGGAAGCTCACAAAGCTAATATGGAAGTCAAAGCAATAGAGCTGCAAATTAACCGAATACAATTAGAAGCCTTAAAAAAAATAAATAAATATACATACAAATAATAATAAACATATATACACTTGTTTTATTCAAATTGTATTTTCTAGCGCCAACATTATTTGATTTCGAATTTTGTGTCCAATTTTGGTTAAATGAGTTTCGTTTCCCATATCCACTTCTGTGTTGATAGTTTCACTTGCATAATGTCTGCAATACGACGCATCTTTGAAATGTATGCAAATGTTATGCAACGCTGCACATACATTCCCGAATTGTGCCATTTTTTCAGGTTTGTAACGGCTTCTCTTGTCATTGCTGAGAATTTTCCAACGGCCCTTTAGGATACCAATGGTTCTTTCAACCACACAGCGAGCTTTAGAATGAGCCTCATTGAACCTAGCTTGAGTAGACCCTTCTTCAGGGTTCCTGAATGGTGTTAAACACCACGGCTCCAAGGGATAACCCGAATCTCCTATTGATTTACGAAAAATGCATTTTAAATTTAGGTACATATATGCATAACAGTACAATAAAAAGTTATATTACCTAAAAGCCAAACATTTTTGACGTTATTTTGGTTAAATTGCTCCTCCAAAAACTTTCGTTGTGCCGAATGCTTCCACACAAAGGAATCGTGTGCGGCTCCACCATACTTTGAGTCAATGGCTAAAATGCGGTATTCATGGTCACATATCTGCAATTAAATTAAAGTTTATAAGTATACGTATGTGTATGTGCGTACATTTTATATGCAACCTACTATCATTGAGTTGAGGCTATGGTATCCTTTCCTGTTGAAGAACATGTGCTCATTTAACGTTGGTTTTTGCAGCCCAAAGTGCGTGCCATCAATACATCCAATAACTGCATGCATAAACATATATTTAAATATGTTAAGTATACTTCAGCTTTAAAAGCGCTACATTGTACTCAAAATAAAAGCTCTAATCTTATCTCCAGGAATTTTGTATTTTTCAACAAACGATTTCGTGCATTCCGAAAGATTGTCGGGCACGAATTTAATAAATTGGGGGCACAACTTTGTTTCCATTTCGCTGACTACATTTTTGATTATTTTGCAAATAGTGCTTTGACATATACCTATCAAAAAGTCATTTCCCACCAAGTGCTGGTAGCCACCACTGGCCAAAAGGGACAAAGTCGCTCCCAGTTGAATCATTGGTGGCACTGCGGTTGACAAATGCCCTTCAAATTTGAGTTCAGCCAATACATAGTTAAATGCACTTTTAGAGAGTCTGAACCGTTTCCTGAAGCTGTAAATATAAACATGTAGGCAATTGAAATTAATTTGTACACAATTCTAATTCCTTACGCTGCCTCCGGCAATGTCAAGGGATTGCTTTTGTCTCGCATTCGGTTCCTTATGACTTGCTGCACGTTTTCTTCCTCAGATTCCGAAGACGAATATAAAAAAATTATCGGATTCATCACTTTTGATAAAACAATAGTATTTCACCTTTTTAAAAAAATTTAGCGCGGCTTCAACAACTTTCTTTGTTTTGATTTCTTTTGTTTTGATTTCACAATTTGACACTTCGTAAATGCCATTTGTACAGAGGCCAGGGCTGTTACAGTGAGCTAATTTAGATTCGCTTCGTATCGAGTGCGGCGATCCGGCTACTCGAAACGTCACGAAATTTGTTACGATACAATAGCTCGCTCGATCACGAATGCCGCGATTCGGGCCCTGTTTTGTGTTGCAGCAAGTTGCTCAAATTGAATTTATTTTTGTATTGAGATCCGGCTCCATCGGAGAAATATATCACTTTTTTGATACTCGTTTGACCAAATTTGCTTTTCAAGTAGGCGATGACTTTCGTGTTAAATAAATGCACCGCGTTTGCATCATGGTGCAAATTTTCAGAAATCAAGACGTAGTTTTCATTTTTGACCGCGTTATTTTTTTATAGTACACTACATAGGGATGTAAAGTTGCCTGAACATTAGCCCAATGTTGAGACTGCACGGCATCTTGTACTTGGCAAGTATAATTTTCGGAAAAATCAAGAGTCACAATAAATTCTCCTTCATTTACATTACGTTTCATTTCCTCGAAATAGGCTGCTTGCGATCTAGCTAAGAAATCATGCTTGGCAACGGCAGGCAAATCTTTGATCAGTTGCTGCAAAAATTCTTCCCTTGATGAAGAATTCAGTAGAAGTTCGCACCTGTAACCATAGAGAGAGGGTCAACAATAGTGATCATTGAGTTACTGTAAAAATTATTCTACATTATACATACCTGTCTGTACTTGTCCATTGTTGAAATTGAATTTGTGATACTCCATTTTGCTCAAGTAATATTTTCAACTTATTTGCAATCATACTGGGTCCAGGACAGTTTTCACAATTTGCAAGATGACAATCTGGATTTGCTGCATCGCACATCATATCTTTGAAAGTGTCTCTGTAGTTGAGTTCAAAGATTATGCCTTTTTGTTTCAACTCCTGTTTCAATGCGGCGAACTTCAACCTCATATTCTCGTGTATTTTGCATACACAAACGTTATGAGTACCAGACTGCCCAGCTAAAATACATTGACGTGGTCGAAGTCGTGTGAATGTGGATAATGATACTTTAACGTCCGAAAAAGCGTCCTTGAATTTAGTGTGCAAATCACGGAGATTGTGTAGGAGTAGTCGCTTTTGTTCCTGGCAGCGCTGACCATTTTTTACCACAGAAATGTAATCTTTTCTGCCTGGCATAACTCGACTATACTCGTCGGACAAATAAAATTCTTCAATTTTTTTCAGGATAGAATTTTCGATCCGACGTCCAGTTTTTGGCTTAGGACGAGCACCGTATCCGCAATTAGCGTGTAATTTTTTGGCTCTCGATGCCATTCTTCGAGAAATATTCAATTCTCTTCTCATGCGTCGAATGGTCCAATCCAGAGGAACTGTTGTCAATAACGAAATTTTATCGCTTCGTGATTTTTTATTCAATAGAGCCAATTTTAAATCATTGATCCAGCTCTCACTATTATCATCACCATTTTCTCCAGAATTTGAAAATGAAGCACGTTGTTTTTTAAGGGGTGGCTCGCCGAGTTCAATGAGAAGTTCATTAACTTTTTCTATTTTATCTTTCCGATTTTCACAACTTACGTAATTTGGATCTCGGTAGAAATTATCGACAATATCGCTGTCACTATCAGATGATGCTTCGTCACCCATCATGGATTCTATTTTTTGGTTGTTTTCAATTTTCCATGGACATTCTTCTTCTGGTATTCCATATATTTCTCGTTGGCACGGTTTGCAAACAAATTTGCCGACGAAATTTGCAAATTTTAAACTCCAATTTACTGTCACTATAGCAACATTTTTGTACACACATTTATGACTTTTTTTGTTCAAAGGATTACAGCAGCTATTTGCTCGCGGCATTTTCAATTTAAATTTTTAACCTCTCAGCACAAAAATTTTGACGCTTGTTTCTCTGTTGACTACTGAGGCTCGAATGAGTTCAACACCCGATTTTCACTATTGTTTTCGTTTTTTCGACGCGTTGGAACTTGTTGCCGCGCGCTCGTTGTTTTCCATACTATATATACATCGCGCGGCGCGTTCACAGAAAAATGCTGATAACTTTCCACGAAATTGAGTCCCCTAAAATTTTGTTTATTTGTAAGACGCGCGATTGAACACGTAACAGTTATTTGCAAGAAACGTAATTAAAAACGATTGAGAAGTTGTAAAAAAAAATTATTTGTTTAAAAAAATTGTTTATAATTTCAACGAAATAATTCGGTTGGATTATATAACTGCAATATATGTCAATTAAACTTATTTTGTATCATTGTTACAACAAACCGAACACCGAGCTCGAATAAGTATCAACAAAATTAGTTTTTCTCTCGTAAATGCTGAAAAAATAAATTGTTAATATCTGCGTAAAAATTATAATTTCACAAAACCAGCTGAAACGTGTTTTTATATACTCTAAATCTAATAAACTATACGTTTGTTTTAAAAGTTTTTGACCAACAAAAATAATGTGGCCCGTTTCAAAAATTTTGTCACATATGTACATAAGTTTTTGTGGCAAGGGCAGGTTGACAAATAACCCGCTTTCATTGGTCGGCCATGGCTTTTCCATAAATGACTATTGTGAATATCTTGAGTAATTGAAAAGAAGTTAAGATCAAATTTATCTATCCCTGATAACGCGATGTACCAACAAGTACGGAAGAGCTAAGTTCAGGTGTAACCGAACATTTTATAATCTTTGAACTTGGCAAGACTAAAGAGAGGAAAAATTAGGCGATTTTCGTGAATTTTTTAAAAGAAAGTACTAGATTGAATGTTTCGACGTTCTATGGACGTAATAAAGTATATTTTTAGCTACAATATTAAACAATTTTTTTTTTACCAAAGTATTGAAAAATAACGGAGTTATGAGCTGTCTGCAGAAGTGCCGAAAACAAAGTGCCTCAACTGCTGGCATGATTCCGGTCGATTGAGTAGCTGAAACAAAAAAATTCAAAATGTTTATTAAACTTAAATATATTTTCTATACAATGAACTACGATCTTTGAAAAATATTAAAAATTAAGAAAATGGCGTAATTTTGAAAAAAAAAATCGTTTTTTTACAAAAAAAATGGTCGTTTTTTTAATGCCAAATTGACAATTTTCAACCAATCAAAAAGATCGTAGTCTATTGTACATATAGCAAATGTATTCAACTATACATATCTAGTTTTAGTTTGAAGTCGATCGGTCACTTTCTCGTTGAGTTATAATATCAGCAATTTTGAAAAATGTCGTTTCGAGAAAAACGCGTTTAAAGTTTCACTTATATATGTTTGCACCTCCGAGCGGTCGCTGTTTAGAACGCTGCCATTCAAAAACTATTTAAGATACGACCTCGCCAATTTCACAGGATATTTTTGAATATATAAACTATCGAAAAAGCAAAAAAAAAGTGTTTTGAAAGTGTCACACTGGTATAGCCCCTTAAGGTGCAAAACCTCAACCAGAGAATCGGAATACAAGCAATTTTATACTACTGTAATCAAATTGAAAGGTGAATCTTTAATTTATACTGTGCGTGTTTTTCGAACCGGTAAATTTTTTCAGTAAGTACTGTTAAATATTAAGAATTTAGCAAAGATGTTACGCTAAATTTTATTTAATTTCATGAGTATTTTAGATACACGTCATTTTACGACGCTCTAAAAGTGAATTCTTGGATTTTTACTATGTCTGAATTTATTAAATAACAAGTAAGGAAGGGCTAAGTTCGGGTGTCACCGAACATTTTATACTCTCGCATGATAAAGTGATAATCAAGATTTCATTATACGTCATTTACATATTTTTCAAATACCGTATTTTTTGTAAAGTTTTATTCCGCTATCATCATTGGTTCCTAATGTATACTCGTATATTCATACAGAGCAAGGCAAGAAGAGAGTTATATTGAAGAAAGGTTGTGAACCGATTTCACCTATATTTCAGCTACATGTCATCAGGGTGTTAAGAAAATATTATATACCGAATTTCATTGAAATCGGTCTAGTAGTTCCTGAGATATGGTTTTTGGTCCATAAGTGGGCGAGGCCACGCCCATTTTCAACTTTTAAAAAAAGCCTGGGTGCAGCTTCCTTCTGCAATTTCTTCCGAAAAATTTAGTGTTTCTGACGTTTTTTGTTAGTCCGTTAACGCACTTTTAGTGATTTTTAACATAACCTTTGTATGGGAGGTGGGCGTGGTTATTATCCGATTTCTTCCATTTTTGAACTGTATATGGAAATGCCTGAAGAAAACGACTCTTTAGAGTTTGGTTGACATAGCTATAGTAGTTTCCAAGATACGTACAAAAAACTTAGTACGGGGCGGGGCCACGCCCACTTTTCCAAAAAAATTTCGTCCAAATATGCCCGTCCCTAATGCGATCCCTTGTGCCAAATTTCACTTTATTATCTTTATTTATGGCTTAGTTAAGACACTTTATAGGTTTTCGGTTTCCGCCATTTTGTGGGCGTGGCAGGGCGCCGATTTTGCCCATCTTCGAACTTTACCTTCTCATGGAGCCAAGAAATACGTGTACCAAGTTTCATCTTGATATCTCAATTTTTACTCAAGTTACAGCTTGCACGGACAGACAGACGGACGGACAGACAGACATCCGGATTTCAACTCTACTCATCACCCTGATGACTTTGGTATATATGTATAACCCTATATCTGACTCTTTTAGTTTTAGGACTTACTTATGTGAACAAAACTATACAACAACATTGTTGCGAGAGTATAAAAACGCTTAAGAAACGGTCAAGAAACTTTCCTGCGATAAATTTACTTGTGCTAGTACGCAGCTCTCAAGAAATCTAGTACTAATTTTTGATACTTTTTTTCAGTAAAATTTGAATATGGCAAGCCTGGTTTTGCGAAGAAACATCAAATCAAAAATTGTTTCTTGAAGGAAATTCGAAGTAATCGTCAAATTCATCCTAAATTAGTTGAAATCATTATTATGAAGTATATTCCATTTTGAAATGTTGTGTAAAACCTACCAATCATCAACAACATTTCTTAAATCTCAATGAAAATATTTATGTTACCATACACATACACACATACATATTACGCACAAAGTTTGTTTTCTTTGATTATTCTCTCTTGCTTTTCTAATGTAGATCATTCACAATGCGTAACCAGCTATCAAAATTACTTGAGAAATAATGTATTTTTTTCTTGAGCAATTACTTGAGAGCTGCGTACCAACCTTAACAAAAAAAAGAATTTTAACGAAATATTTATGTCACGGGAAATTCGTCTGGTCCCCTTCCTAATGAACTGCTAATTTTCAAAATCGGAGATTTTTCGAAATTTTCTTGGAGAACTTGACGTGGTTTGACCCTCCTTTCAATTTGATCACAGTAACCCTATGTCTATCTCGCTTAGGTTTAGGTGCTAAGGTTCGTATCCAGCTCTCAAGTAATTGCTCAAGAAAAAAACGACATTATTTCTTCAAGTAATTTTGACAACTGGCAAGAGAGAAGCAAAGAAAATAAACTTGGTGCGTAGTAATGGGTTGTCAAAAAGTCTTCCGGTACCTTTATTGAATTTATTTTTTTTATTGAAATTGAAATGAATTTTTGATGACTCATGCCCAGCTCTTGACCGATGCTACGGCTGCTACTATACCGGTCTCTTTCGACCAATTCACCGATTTTATCGCAATTTTCGACGACAGGCCTTCCGGAGCGTGGCGCATCTTCGACCACCTCTACACCAGAACGAAAACGTTGAAACCATCGTTGTGCGGTGGAAATGGAAACTGTATTGGGTCCATAAACTGCACAAATTTTATTGCCGGCTTGAGATGCATTTTTGCCTATATCGTAGTAGCACTGTAAAATATGCCGTATTTTCTCTTTATTTTGCTCCATGTTTGCGACGCTATAACTCACGAACGACTTAAAAGAAACGACAATCAATCAAACACGTGTTAGCGCGTGAAATGAGCTTTCCAAAAAGGTATAGCATGACCCGATGCAACGAATAAAACTAGAACTACGCGCTTTCAGCGCCAACTAGCGAAAATACACAAAACATATAAATCATTCAGCAAAAGCGTAAGCCCAAGAGTAACTCGTATTATGAAGAACACGTCATTAATTCGTTGAGTTATAATAAATAACCTTTCTCAAAACTACCAAGGTTAATTTTTTGATTTTAGTAAAGCAAATCAAGAACGAAAAACTTGCAAAGTCGCAAAAATGTTATACAAAGCTTCAACGTCGATCTACTGAAATTGTTTAGGGAAATCTCTTGTAAACCTCTTCACATCTTTGAAAACGGTGTCAAAACTCAATCAAAAGTGTACCGGGAGGAAGTTTTATAAGACGTAGTAAAGTAGTTAAGCAATACCCTCGTCGATGGCGATCATTGGGTCTTCTGCAAGTGTTTGCTCCATAACATCAAATCATGGACCCAAGTTTAACAAACTGTTAGTGCAACTATTGAACAATGGCAGAATCGTTTAAGGGCTTCTGACGAATCAAAATGTGACTTCATTGTATGAAATTTGTACAATCTACATAATAAAAACACAATTGTATCATAATTTAATATTTTTAACGGCATGAGCTTGTAACAAAGCTTATGACAGGACTAATAATGTGAGGTAAAGTCTACCGGAAGTTTGAAATTCTTATATCGCATATTTCTTTTTCTTTACTGGCGCAGACACCGTTTACGCGGTTATAGTCGAGTTAACAACAGCACGCCAGTCGTTTCTTCTTTTCGGTACGTAGCGCCAATTGGAGTGGAGGTCTTCCTCTTTATTTGCTTTCCCTGGCGGGTACTGCGTCAATTACTTTCAGAGCTGGAGTGTTCGCGTCCATTCTAAGAACTTTTCTACCGAAAAGTCACAACGTTGACTCATCAGAAGTTGTCATCGCTCATGCTCTGCACCATAAAGCAGGACGGGAATAGAGAGTAACTTACAGAGTTTGGTTTTTGTTCGTTGAGAAAGGACTTTACTTCTCAATTGCCTACTCAGTCCGAAGTAGCACCTGTTGGCAAAAGTTATTCTGCGTTGGATTTCCAGGCTCACATTGTTGGTGGCGTTGATCCTGGTTCCAAGATAGACGAAGTTATCTACGACTTCAAAGTTATGACTGATCTTTTCCAATCAGTTGTTGATTTTCCAGGCCTAAAGCCACACTGATAAGGCCCAATCAGTTTGTTGGCGGTGGGCTTAATCTTTCATGCAATACTCTCGATTGAACCCTTATGCGACGTTGAGGAGGCTTATCCTACAGTAGATGACATAGATTGACTGACGGGTAATTTCTATTCGAACTTCTTCATGGTCGAGATATACTATTTGCTCCATCGTCATCGATTGGTGTATCGGGTTTGTCTTCTCGTGATGTTATACCTTCACTGTCATTCAGCAGGCTTGGGATTATCTAACAAGTGTATGAACGTGTTTTTAATTCGCTCCGTGAATTCTGCGTTTAGAAAAAGCAAACAAGTAAAAATTAAATAACAAAAAATTTATAAAATAGAAAACAAACAAATAGCAAACAGTGCTCACAAATTGTTATTATTAAACATAAACAAATTGTGCACAAATCAAAGTTGTCACCGGGCATTCAAGCACGTCGTAACCAAATGTTGAGTATACCTCCTAATAAAAATATTGAAATCCGTGTCCATATTTCAAAACCAGTAAATCCTAAAGACAATGCAACACAAGGGAGCTATGCAAACATGGTGAAAGGCAATAAATACCAGGAATAATGGAATGCCCAACTCTCCTATCACTGGAAATGTGAGAGCCGCTCACCTACAGAACTTTGACAGTTGACTGGATGGGGTAGGTTTTGACGTTTCGCAATTGGAAGAAAAGAGACGACCGGATCCCGCCAAAATAAATATATGAATGATGAAACTCATAGTTTTGTAGGAAATTTACTGCTCTATAAAAATGGTCTCATATGATTTTTCGATTAAGTTAAGCGTTTACGAGATATTCATCGTCAAACATCAATGCGTATTAAGGTGGATCAAAAAAAATTTTTTTCGTTTGATACTCTGAAAAATAGGTTCCTAGACACCTCTAAGAAAGCCTCTCCAAAAACCTTATTCATAATGATTTTTTTCATTGAGTTATAAAATGCATAAGAAATAAAAAATTTTCCCAAAAATAATCAAACTTCAACCTTTAATATCTTTTAAACGGTTGGGTTGACGAAAAAATCATAATAGACCTTTTTTGTAGAGCATTCAATTTCCTACAAAATCTAAGGAACAAAATATTTTTTCAAGTAATTGGAAGCGAGATATAAATGTTTCTATCTGATAATAAGAATAAATATAAAACTGTATGTAGGAGGACCTTCCCGTTACAATAAAAAACTCATGTTTGGAGAGCCTTTCTTAGAGGTGTCTAGGAACCTGTTTTTCCGAGTACGAAACGAAAAAAAATTTTTTTTTTTAATCACTCTAATGACTATAATGTGCAAGGTATAGGTGGAGAGCCTTGGACCCATTGGCTTATTTTTTCGTAAAAGGTTCCTGCAAAGGGGATGTCCTCAAGAAATACATTCTTGAAGCCATTACCCAACTGCAACATATAGGACTAATTCCTTGGCATTTTGTTTGCGACCAGGGCACCAATTTTCAAAATTTCGCTAATTTGTTAGGTGTTTCAGCGTCACGGCCTTTTTTTAATGTTAATGGCAAGGAAGTGTATTTTTTTACGATAGCCCCCATTTGATGAAAAGTAGTCGTAACTGTTTACAAAATTTGAAAAATACGCTGTTCTTTAAAAATAGACGGGTAAGTTGGTCGGATATTGTTCACTTTTATGAAACCGACTCTAAGTTGAGTTATCGGTGTTCGCATAAATAAACCGATGCTCATATTTATCCAAATACCTTCCAAAAAATTAAGGTTAAATTCGCGTCTCAAGTATCGAGTAATAGGGTCGCTTCTGGTATGTTGTTCCTATATAGCTCGGGAGCCTTAAGCTCGAATAGTAGGAGCTTTATTAATACCGCGGAATTCGTTTCGTTTTTTAATAAATTATTTGATATTTTAAATAGCAGTTTCGTTGAGGCTGTTGTACCCACTAAAAAAGTGTTTGTAGGTTCCCCTGAACAATTAGACTTTTTAAATGAGGCAGAACAAGTTTAAAAACTATAATAAAATTGTCTATTAAGTTGTGATTCAAATGGAGAAGACGTTTCTTGTGTTGTATATAAATATATAAGTACATACATATATTATAAGTTCAGATGTATAAAATTATGATAAAAGAATTGTGAAATTATTAATTTAGTATTAAATATATCATTTCTTTTGCAAAATAACACCCATTTTTTGGCAACTTTTAAATCGGCCGGAAAACTGAAAAAACTCGTTTTCGATCCTTTAATTGCATAAAAATTATTACAACAAGCCACTGCACATTTCATTTTAAAAAATTAATATATTTATGCTTAGAAATTTAAATAAATACAACAGTAGACTTACACTGGTTTTCTTCATTTGAACAATTTCCACACATGCTACTCTATTTATTGTGGATGTGCCTAAAACTAATTATATACATATTTTCTCCCAACAGTATTCTAAACATTCCACTGAAATTTTTCCTGCAAAGACGAATGAATTAATATTATTTTGGGAATTTCAAAAAGTGTTTTCTTTTCTGTTTACAATTTGTATGCATTTCTATGCTTCTTCTTCTCAACGCAAAACTGTTACGTCACGAAATTGTTGAGCAATGTATTTGTTTTTGTAAGAATTGTCAAGAGCTAAACCGAAAAAAACTAACTGTAAACTAGTGTCGTAATCTTGTATTTTATCATTCTTGAGTTTAAGACGATTGTGGCGATTTTTGTCACACTCAGGTTTTCCGTACTTGAAGACGAGACGACTATGTCAGGACAGTTTAGAACATTTTTTTGGGCAAATTCGAAGCAGAGGAGGTACTAGAGTAACGCCCTATATGTTCTCTAGTTTGTTTAGGAAATCGTGGGGCCTACGTTACGTAAACATCGTAACAAAAGGAAACTGTGAGCTGCCTTTAGAACCTGATGCTACAGTAATTTCGGAACATAGTAATAATGTTCTACGTAATGTGTGTAATGATTCACTATTGAATGACCTTTCTTGGCAGGATTTTCAAGGTCTACCACGGCCTAAACACTCCCTCGTTAGATCAATAACATTACATAGTAGTTTAGAAATTAATTTTTGGAAAGAAGATGCGTTTAGCTACTATTGCGGCTATTTTTATTTAAAAATTCCTTCAAACTGCACACATGTTCCCGCTCCTTTACCATATTTAGGAGATGAAATTCCTGGACAAATTCATCTTCAAGCATCGTATCAAATAGACAAAATGCAACTTAGTGAAGCGGCCTGAGGATTTTATTGCATTTGTAAAAATTTTGGAAACCAGATTTTTAGAAGAATTCGACAGTAATTGTCATAAAATAGGAATAGGAGATATTCTTTTTAATAAAATGAAAGATGTTAGGCCCTTTTTGTGTTGTGATAATTGTGACCCAAAAATAGTTATAGCTCTTTTTGGAGAATATTTCTTAACTTAATTTTTAAATAAAGACCTAATTTTAAAAATAAAATTTTGTGTGTTTCACTCATATAGGTTTCAATTTTTTTTATTTTTTAGTGGTTACAATATGCGAACTCAAACATACGATAGAATATAAACAGGGAAAATTTGTTAAAACAGGTAGGATAAAGAGGCTCTGAAATTAGAAAGCAATTTTTTTTTTTTTTTTAAATTAGAATTTGGGATATAATTGTAGGCATTTGTATATACATATGTATATACATATGTTATTTGTTATTATGCTGTGATATTTTTATATATTTTTTACATGAATTGTTATTGTTTTGTTTTTATCGTTATATGTATACATTTATCGTTTTGTTTTTTTCGTTATATAATGAATTGTTATCGTTTTGTTACTTTATGTAAATAAATTTTTAATGGGTGATATAGGCCTAAAGGGGAACCGAGCACCCAAAACTAACTTCGGTAACGCGCAGTATTGCATACCTCCTGCGTGGTGTGAAAAGTGCGATTGGGCATTTTAATTTAAATGCCCAAAAATTCTTATTTCGTTCGATCTGGCCACAAAGGAAAATGTTATAAAATACGCTTATTTTGAGGCGCTCTCACACTGGAATAAGTTGGGCATCCCATTATCCCTGGCAATACTGCATAAATGCAATTGCCCCAAAACCAACCAAATAGAAGCGTTGGAACTATAGGGGTATTCTCTTGCTCTTGCAAGACCCGGTGCACGGTGCAAGAATTGCAGATTTACAACGGCACAACAACAAACACACGCAGAAAAATATTTGCAAGGGCTGTGAAATATGTCAGACCAAAACCTATGTATATTTGCGTGCAATGTCACGCAAAAATATAATTGCAACCCTGTTGTAGTTGCCATTTTACATAAAGACATATTACGTCGTTAAATTGTTGAGAAAGAGTAAGTTTTAAATAGATTTTAAAATTTCTTTTTAATTTCTAAAGAATTTTTACAGTTTTCCACTAAATATGAATAGCGAAGTTGCGCCACCAGCGAAGAGGAAAAGGCAGCAGCCAAACAAAAAGTGGAAGGAGAGTGAGGTGCGCTCTATAATAGAGTTTTTAATGGAAGAGGCCGAATTTGAGGTAAGTTGATACGTTTTTTTTTTAAATTTTTTATTTAATTCGGTTTTCTATTATTTCAGGCTCCAACTGCGCAATTGTTTTACAAACGATTTTTACATAACTCGCAGTTGGATGTCTCATGGGATCTGGTGCGGTGAAAGGTCCGGCATTTGAAGGCGCAGTACCGTAAAGCCAATGACTGGCTCGCGTCAACTGGTGCAGGACTACAAGATGGAGCTGACGGCAAAACCATCGAAGGTTAGTATTATACAGATATTTTAAATTTATTGTAAATAAAACATTTTTTTTTACTAATTTCAGCAAAAATTGCTAAAATTTGCCCATACTACGACCAGCTGAGGAATATATTTGAAAAGCGGTTGCCGGCCATGCAACCGTTACTGGTTGAAAGCAACCTTCCTTCGCCTCAATTATGTCCAGATAGTCCTGCACCAGAATTCGAAGCAGCATTCTTGGAAGAATGTGTACCTGCTGCGCCATCAAATGCCGCATCTCCGATCGCACCGATCTCCACACCGGTATCAACATGCCAACGGTCAATTCGTCCTCCGAAATCATCCGTTGGACAATTGGCGGCTATCCAAGCAGAAAAAATTGCTATGGAAGTGAAAAAACTGGAGTTCGATAAGTATAAATTCGAGGAGGAAAAGAAAATTCAAGAAAAAAAGTTAGACATTGAGTCAAAAAAAAATTAGATATAGAATTGAAAAAAATAGAAACTGAGGAAAATTCAAAATGTTAGAATTAGAAATGAAAGAAAAAGAGTAGCAATGTTTGAAATTGAAAAAAAATATGAAAATAAAAACAATTAAATATACTAAATAACATTTGTATTTATTTATGATTATTCATGGCAATTAGATTATTTCTTTAGGTTTTGTAAGTATGAACTTATATAAATAGTTATATCAAAAATATAGTTGATATACCTAATACCAGTAGTATAACATACATATATTACTAATTAACGTTTTATTGATCACCAAACATTATTGTGTACAAAGATATGCGCTTGGCTTTTGCCTCAGTTATTCGGCGGCCATTTTCAAGTGAAGGAAATTCATCTGATTCTTCGTCGTTATCGACAACTACATTGTCTACGTATTCAATATCGTTAGAAGTAGCTCGGAAGATGTTATGCAATATACAGCAAACAATAATCCAGTTAGAACATAGAATATGACTTTGTTCGTCTTGAATACGTGTTCTTAATTCTTTGAGGCTGCCAAAGCGTTCTTTTAGAATCCCAAAGCAATGTTCAATCCTCACGCGATATCTGCTATGACGCAAGTTGAATGCTTTACGCTTTGAATAGTCCATTTGTTGTGAATTTGTTCGAAATGGCGTGATAAGAGTGGTCAGCAATGGATAAGCAGAATCTCCTGCTAGCCATTGAGAAGAAGAAAAAGTGAGCCTTCCTGAGTGGAGAGAGCACTAGTACGAAACATGCGAGCATCGTGTACACTACCAAAGTGTCCCGCTACTACATGCCGAATCCTTAATTGATAATCGCATACAACTTGTGCCTTTATGGAATAGATTCGGCTTTTTGAAAAATAAGCCGAATGGTTAACAACTAGTGCTTCTGCAAGTTTCAATTCAGTACCATCAATATACCCTATGCAATGCGGCAGCTCATTGTACGTTGTTTTAACGATATTTTGTCTTTCATTGGTATCATGCCAAGTGATATATCTAGATTTTAACTTCAAAATTGACGAAAATACTCTCTTCGTAATCTTGTAAAGCGTTTCACCATCTCCTACACCAAACAGTGTAGCTACTTTCCGAATCGCCGCACTTTATCCCGATGAACCGAAACGATATAAGATTATAGCTAACTGCATTTCTACTGAAAATTGCCTAATGGATTGAGCGTTGTTAAACTGTGCACTATCTTTAATCAAGGACAATAGCCACGCAAATTGATCTCTTGAGACTCGGAGCATTTGTTGGTAACGTCCTTCGTCTAAATAGTCAAGAACATTAGTCCTCCATTCCAAATACTTATTCACATTTTGAAAATTTCCGCGATGGTTCGATAATATAATTGTAAGACTTTCATCCAATTCATCCATAATTTTGCAATAGCTATTGTCGTCTAAAAAGTTCAAATTTTTTATTTTTTAAAGCTTAAAAAAGTGAAATAAACAATTACCATTAAGATGTAGTAATATATTAGAAGCAGCTTCTTCAATTATAAAATTAACAAGTTTTTGTTTCTCAGATGTTTGTGGCATTTTTAAAAAATAAATTCGTTAATCTTTCGCAATTTGTTTTGTTTTGTTATTTTTTCAATCACAATATTCGTTAAACGAGTCATGCACAATAAACATTCACAAAAGTTTTGCATAATAGTCATTCACAATAAATTCACCGAATCAGCCGTTCATATATCACTAGATTCTGCAATGGGTGCTCTCGTGCTCTTGTATATTTCGGTATAGTATTTTTGCAATCTGCAATCTTGCAAGAGCAAGAGAATACCCCTTATGATTTTCAACCTTACCCTATGTATGACACAATTTATGGTTTCAATGCAAAATATGATTCAAGAGATAATCAAATCACAAAATCAAATGTTGCAAACTTTTTTAAGTAGAAAATGAGTGTATTGAACATTTATTTATGGAATGCTAACGGTGTTAACCAACATAAACTGGAACTTATTAGATTTCTGGATGAAAATAATATTGATGTAATGCTATTGTCAGAAACTCATCTTACAATTTCTTTATACCGTGATTTAGACTCTACGTTACAAACCACCCAGATGGAAAGGCACATGGAGGAACAGCAGTGTTGGTTACAAAACGGTTAAATCACCATTCACTACAATCTTATGCCACAGCTCAATTAAAAGCTACAACAATAACTATAAAAAATCGCTGCGGCCATATACTGCCCACCTCGCTTTAAAATTACAGACATCCAATATAAAGACTTTTTATGATCGTAACAAAATACCTCATTTAATTGATTTTGCTGTAATCAAAAATATAGATAAATCGCACATAACAGAAGATACATGCTCTGATCACTCTCCTGTACTAATAAAGATATGTGAGCAACCTAGTATATTCGTTGATCCAAAAGTGGGTCTAACATCTTATAAAACGAATTGGCTAAAATATAAAAAATACGTAAGTACCCATATTAATATTGATCATAAAATAAATACAGGAAGAAATATTGACGAAAGCATGAGAGAACTCAATGATGTAATAACTAACGCAGCTGTCTTAGCAACACCAAACAAAAGCTATAAGCTACTTGGTTTCAGAAAAATCTCTAATAGAGAAATTGAAAAGCTTGTAAATGAAAAAAGGCGTGCAAGACGAGAATGGCTTCAATTAAAATCAGCTGTAAGCAAACTAAAAAAAAGCGCTTAAAATTGAGCAAGAATTCAACACTGAAATGTATATAAAGAAGCTGTGTCCGAATTCAAGCAAGCAAAATTCCCTTTGGAAAGCCCAAAAGTCCACATGGGTGGAAATTGGGCTCGAAGTGACGAGGAAAAGGCTAATTGTTTTGCAAATCACATAGAAAAGATATTTCAACCTAATTGCCCAAAGAACAACTTTGAGCTGTCCAGCTAACCCAACACAGTAACGAGTCACTCGAGTGTTCTAAGACTTCTCCTTCTGAAATTATAGAATAATAGAAGAACTTACCCCAAAAATACCACCAGGACATAATAATTTTACCCCAAAAATGCTAATTGAGTTACCAAATATTGCTGTAGAAATGCTCTCTTTGTTCTTCAATGCAATTCTTAATCTCGTATACTATCCTAATTCATGGAAAAAGCCGCAGATTATCTTGATAGATAAACCTGGGAAAGACTTAACACACTTCATACAGACCAATAAGTCTTCTACCCTGTATTTCTAAAATATTTGAAAAAGTGTTACTATCAAGGATGACTCCTTTCCTTCACGAAAGTAATATAATACCAACGCACCCATTCGGGTTTCGTGAAAAACATAGCACGATAGAGCAAGTAAATAGAATTACTAACGAAATAAGAAAAGCATTTGAGCATAGAGAGTACTGTTCAGCTATATTTCTAGACGTGGCTCAGGCGTTTGATAAGATGTGGCATGAAGGCCTATTACATAAGAATAAAAATATTCTACCTTCAGAATTCCTTCAGAACATTGGAGTCTAATTTAAAAAATAGAAAATTTATGGTAAAAGTGGGAGACTTCATATCTGATGAACGACAGATAAGGTACACCAGCACCACAGGGCAGTGTTTTGGGCCCAACTCTATACATCATCAACAGCTAATAATGTATTAACATCAACTTTGCGAATGACACAGCTTTAGTGAGCCGTAACAAATGCCACATAATAGCATCAAGAATATTAGCCGAGCACTTAAGGTATATACATACATAGAAGAATTGCTAGCCAAATGACGTATAAATGGAAACGAACAAAAGTGCAAGCATGTTAAGTTTTTGCCTAGAGCAAAAATGTGCCCGGCAGTAAAAATGAACAATATTTTAATACCACAAGCGAATGAAGTAACTTATCTTGGTATTCACCTAGATAGAAGACTTACGTGGAGAAAACATATATCTAGTAAAATAGCTTGCTTGAAGTTAAGAGCTACAAATTTAAATTAGCAATTAATTAAAAACTCCAAACTTAGCCTTGACAAAAAAGTTCTTTTATAATAAATCGTCAAAAAAGTTTTGCGGTATTATCGCTAGTTGGCGCTGAAAGCGCGTAGTTCTAGTTTTATTCACGCGCATCGGGTCATGCTATACCTTTTTGGAAAGCTCATTTCACGCGCTAACACGTGTTTGGTTGATTGTCGTTTCTTTTAAGTCGTTCGTGAGTTATAGCGTCGCAAACATGGAGCAAAATAAAGAGAAAATACGGCATATTTTACAGTACTACTACGATAAAGGCAAAAATGCTTCTCAAGCCGCCAATAAAATTTGTGCAGTTTATGGATCCGATACAGTTTCCATTTCCACCGCACAACGATGGTTTTAACGTTTTTGTTCTGGTGTAGACGTGGTTGAAGATGTGCCCCACTCCGGAAGGCCTGTCGTCGAAAATTGCGATAAAATCGCTGAATTGGTCGAAAGAGACCGGCATAGTAGCAGCGGTAGCATCGGTCAAGAGCTGGGCATGAGTCATTAAAAATTCATTACAATTTCAATAAAAAAAAAAATTCAATAAAAATACCGCAAGACTTTTTTGACAACCCATTTTTTGCAAATGGGATATGTTGCCTCTTCGAAATTTCATAGAAATAAAAACTGTGCTGTCAAACTGCTGAAATGACAGCTTATAGCGTACGATATATGGCAAACTAGTTAGTATTTTACATCTAGTAAGCAATGAGCATGTAGACTATATCGGGTGATTTTTAAGAGCTTGATAACTTTTTTTTAAAAAACGCATAAAATTTGCAAAATCTCATCGGTTCTTTATTTGAAACGTTAGATTGGTTCATGACATTTACTTTTTTGAAGATAATTTCATTTAAATGTTGACCGCGGCTGCGTCTTAGGTGGTCCATTCGAAAGTCCAATTTTGGGCAACTTTTTCGAGCATTTCGGCCGGAATAGCCCGAATTTCTTCGGAAATGTTGTCTTCCAAAGCTGGAATAGTTGCTGGCTTATTTCTGTAGACTTTAGACTTGACGTAGCCCCACAAAAATAGTCTAAAGGCGTTCAAATCGCATGATCTTGGTGGCCAACTTACGGGTCCATTTCTTGAGATGAATTGTTCTCCGAAGTCTTCCCTCAAAATGGCCATAGAATCGCGAGCTGTGTGGCATGTAGCGCCATCTTGTTGAAACCACATGTCAACCAAGTTCAGTTCTTCCATTTTTGGCAACAAAAAGTTTGTTAGCATCGAACGATAGCGATCGCCATTCACCGTAACGTTGCGTCCAACAGCATCTTTGAAAAATACGGTCCAATGATTCCACCAGCGTACAAACCACACCAAACAGTGCATTTTTCGGGATGCATGGGCAGTTCTTGAACGGCTTCTGGTTGCTCTTCACCCCAAATGCGGCAATTTTGCTTATTTACGTAGCCATTCAACCAGAAATGAGCCTCATCGCTGAACAAAATTTGTCGATAAAAAGCGGATTTTCTGCCAACTTTTCTAGGGCCCATTCACTGAAAATTCGACGTTGTGGCAGATCGTTCGGCTTCAGTTCTTGCACGAGCTGTATTTTATACGGTTTTACACCAAGATCTTTGCGTAAAATCTTCCATGTGGTCGAATAACACAAACCCAATTGCTGCGAACGGCGACGAATCGACATTTCACGGTCTTCAGCCACACTCTCAGAAACAGACGCAATATTCTCTTCTGTACGCACTGTACGCATTCGTGTGGTTGGTTTAATGTCCAATAAAGTAAACTGAGTGCGAAACTTGGTCACAATCGCATTAATTGTTTGCTCACTTGGTCGATTATGTAGACCATAAATCGGACGTAAAGCGCGAAACACATTTCGAACCGAACACTGATTTTGGTAATAAAATTCAATGATTTGCAAGCGTTGCTCGTTAGTAAGTCTATTCATGATGAAATGTCAAAGCATACTGAGCATCTTTTTCTTTGACACCATGTCTGAAATCCCACGTGATCTGTCAAATACTAATGCATGAAAATCCTAACCTCAAAAAAATCACCCGATATATCCTGTCGAAATACCAGGTAAGGGTGAGCCTGGTAGTGAGTTCATCCTCTGACCAACTCAACCTTTAACATCGCGATCGTTAACGCAGTCTTCCGTGGTCCGGTATCTTTACGCGGCAAAAGTGGTTAAACAGGACATCACCAGCGTAGCAGAGGAGGGTCAACGTGTACACCTGGACCGCGTCATTGAAACCTAGTCGTCGTAGCACGCGAGCGTCAACGTATACGCCAGGATACCGTTATTGAAGTCTACGCGAGCGCCAGCAGAAATATATGAGCGTAGTCGTCGAAGCACGGGAGCGTCAACACACGCCACAGGACACCGTTATTGAAGCCTACGCGAGCGCCGGCAGAAATAGTCGAGCGTGGTCGTCGTGGTACAGAGCAGCAAGTCGTCTAGCACCCAGGAGCGCAGCTGACCAGGAAACGGTATTGCCCTAACGGACCACACTGAACCGTTACCCTGGCAGCACTTTCTTTTGGCGACGACATTACAACGCGGGAGACAATTTTTGTAACTTAAAATTAAAATTATATGATAAAACCAAATAAAGTACGATTCGTAGAAGAGTCCCAATGTTTACAAATTTATTGTAACGAACCCTGGACACGGCGAGTATACCTCAGCATGTTATCAGAAGCAGGGGCTGCAAAAAGCTTCGTTGCAGCTGTTTTGGTGATACGTTGCTCCTTAGTACACGGGCATATCTCTTCTTTTAAGGCGTGTTTGATCGTAGGAATGTACCAAAGCATTAGCCAAAGGGTTTGGGTGATCTCGGAGTTTAGCTATACATTTAATTCTGCTGTGCTCTACTTCTTTCCTTATCATAGAAATACCAAGCTCTTTATGAATATTTTCATTACGCATCTAATCTACTAATCTTACGAACTAAGAGGGACACTTCATAATTCCCACAATAGTGATATGGATGAATAAACCCTAGGTTTTACGCCCATCTCCTATTGTGGTAGTATGAGGATACCCGAACCAACACCACCCTAAGCCAAGGTGTCGAGGTACCCGTGCCGAGGGCTGAATGGTCAGCGGGGGGTAATAAATAGCTGATCGCGAACGGTCCCCTCCGATGCCCGGGCGAGGTCGGAGGTATAAAAGCCTTCTCTCCACATACCGGCTCTGCGGACGAGTGACCAACCCTTTCCGGATTACTCGTGGGACCAAATATGAACGGAAACAATAATACAACAAGAACAACAACATCAACTACAACAACCAAATTGACGACAACAGCAACGACTAACGACATGAATTATCGGAATCCTATTACGGAATCCGAAGAAGACGAGCTACTTACCTCCAGCCAGAAGACGAGTAAGAGTACTACCGGACATACCAACCAAAGTATACCGGTAGATACCGCAGTAAAAGCCTCTGATATAAGGGAGGAAGCGTCCACCTCCAAGGCTGTCATGAGCACCAACCAAAGTGCACTGGCGGCTAAAGCAGAAAACAAGAAGAAGCGCAAGAAATCCCAGAATCAGCTCAGGAAAAACCGGTACCAGAGGACAGTCTTCATACTAGGGAAGATAGCCACAGACTAGGCAGCCGGTACCCCAGTTGATGAGGCAGAAGCAAAGCGCCTCAAAACTATAGAAGCGGAATATGAAAGCTACCTCAAACGGAAGCAATCAGAACCTCTAAAAGAGAGCAAGCGAGAGAGAAGAGAAATCGCTCCATCACAGAAGTAACCGGAACTCAGCCCAAAAAACCGAGGCGGAGCGAAGGGGAACACAGCAACACAACAACGGCAAGGCATTTCTGCGATGTTGCCAGAGATAGCCTGCAGGTGGCCATCATAGACGGAAATTCCTCCTCTCCGAGCACAATGCAGGAGAGATGGGTGGAGATCGAGTCAGATTGTCGAGTATGGTGCTAAGCTATGTACTCGACAATCCTGCGGGTCCTCACCCGGACACCTCTTCTGAGACCCTCAGGGGCTACAGGGTCATCAAGTGCGCGGACCAGGCCTCGCTGGATTTCCTGACGAGTAGTGTGGCTAAAATTAGCAACGCCTTTGTAGGCCTCCAATTGAGGCTTATACCCGCCAAGGACATTCCGAAGAGACCTCGTACTCGCATTTGGTTACCCCCTCTAGAGGAGCCAGGCGAAAAACTCCTGCGGTGCATTAAGCTGCAGAACAAATCTATACCTAGTATAGATGAGTGGCAGCTAATCAAGGAGGAAAAACCGAATAAAGCAAGCAAGCCAATACTAGTGGCCATTTGTGATGAGTCCATTGAGGCTCTGAAGAAGACTGACTACAAAATCAGCTTCGGAATCCGCAAAGCCAGACTAAAAATATTCCAAAGCGACAAAGCGGCTGCCGAAGGCCACACGGTAGAGGTCGACGACGCCAGCCAGTTGCTAAAGAATGTGGGCATCGAAGAAACCCGAGATGCCCAATAACATAAGATGCGTACAGATAAACCTGCAGCACTCGAAGAGTGCTACAGCGAATCTGACAACCCTCGTGAACGAGGGGGGCATCGACATCAGCCTAGTACAGGAGCCCTGGGTCAATGAAGATACCATTAAAGGGCTAATTACAGCACAGCAGATATCACAGTGGTAAAGGTGGAACAGAAGGATAAGCCCTTCTTCTTGGTCTCGGCCTACTTGGCCCATGACGAAGACATACCACCGGCCCCGCTCACCAGACTAGTAGAGGAGAACAGGAAGGAGGATGTCCTAATAGGGTGTGATGCAAACGCAAGGCACACCGTATGGGGTAGCTCCAGTATAAACACCAGAGGTGAGTCACTCTTGCAGTATATTTTGAATAGTAATCTAAGTATTTGCAACAAGGGCGATAAGCCAACTTTTATTTTCCCAAGCTCGGATAGGTTTCCGGGGTGGGAGGAAGTGCTTAACCTCACGCTATCAACAGACACAGACAGTCTCGTTGTGGATAACTGAAGGGTATCCGATGAGCCTTCAATGTCGGATCACTCCTGGATATTCTTCAGCATTCGCGAGAAGTACAGTGCGCCTCTCACTTACCGGAACCCTAGAAGAACGGCATGGGGAAAATTTACCAGTATAGCAACAAAATGCCTTGAAAAGGGAGGCAATTAGAGCATCAGAAATCCTGAAGAATTAGATTCAGAAGTAGAGAAGTTAGAAAAAATCCTAACCACAACTTTTAATAAATCTACTCCGCTAACAGTTTTGAAAAAGAGAAAGTCTCTTCCTTGGTGGAACAGTGAACTCAAGAATTTGAGAACACAACTAAGGAAGGCTTTCAATGAGAGTTTTAGAACCAAAATGTGGCAGCCATATAAAGACAGTATGAAAGAATACAAAAAAGCAGTTAGGAAAGCTAAAAAGGACTCATGGCGATCTTTCTGCACATCGATAGAAAGTTGCACAGAAGCCGCCAGGCTGAGTAAAATGCTATCCAAAGGGCGGAGGGAAGTGATTGGACCTCCTCGGCAAAAGAGTCTCTGGAGGTACTAATCACAACGTACTTCCCTGGGAGTCAGCAAACACCTTCAACGAGGGTTCAACCAGAACCACCGCTGAACGCAGCTGAAAATCGAAGCCAAATAATAGACAAAAGAAAAATCAAATATGCCATAAATAGTTTTGCACCATTTAAAGCGGCAGGTCCTAACGGGATTATGCCCATAATGCTGCAAAAACTGGTAGAACCAATGGTTCTAAGGCTAGAAAATATATACAAAGCCAGCATACAACTATCTTACATCCCAAGAAGTTGGAAAAGAAGTAAAGTTGTGTTCCTCCCAAACCCAGGTAGAAGAACACACGAAAATGCCAAGGATTTTAGACCCATAAGCCTTACCTGCTTTATGCTGAAGGTACTAGAAAGGCTAATAGATTTACAAGTAAGAACAATAATGACGGAGAAGTTATCGAAGTTCCAACATGTGTACATGAAGTGCCGATCAACCGTAACCGCCCTTCACGAGGTGATAAGTGTAATTGAAAAATCACTACATCACAAACAATACACCATGGCTGCATTTCTAGACATAGAGGGCGCCTTCAACAACATAGAAGTAAATGCGATAATTAATTCTCTGGCACATGGTGGGATAGACGACAGTGTGTGCAGATGGATACTATCGATGCTTGAGAATAGGAAGATTATAGCTTCAAACGGCGCTGCAACACAAACAAGCTATGTGGGTAGAGTAACGCCTCAAGGGTGGGTCCTATCTCCGCTTCTATGGGTTGCAGCGCTGAACGAAATACTACTCCAACTAAACGGTGGAGGAGTGAAAGCAGTAGCGTAATCAGACGATATAGTGTTGTTGGTTTCAGGCATGTTTCCTTCAACAGTCAGCGAGATTATGGAAAGAGCACTTCGTAGGTTAAATCTATGGGCTAAAAACAATGGTCTAGGAGTTAACCCGAACAAAACAGAACTGATGCTATTCATAAGCAGAATCAAAATACCTCAGTTTCAGTTCCGGTACTAAACGGTAAAACACTCACTCTATCCCCCACAGCTAAATACTTGGAGGTGGAGATTGACACCAAACTGTCCTGGAAGATAAATATAGAAAAAAGGATAAACAAAGCATACATGGCCTACTATACTTGTAAGAAAATCGTCAACAAGAATTAGCCTTAAACCAAGTATAATCATGTGGATGATATACGGCTGTCATAAGACCTATACTTACATATGGAGCTCTGGTGTGGTGGCCAGCGCTAAACAAACAATACAAGATTAGAAAATTAAATGGAATACAAAGAGCAGCATGTGCGGGTGTAACGGGTGCAATCTGTGTCATGCGTCCGACTGATGTGCTCAATGTGATCCTGCATCAACTACCAATGGACATTTTTATTCACAAAACAGCAGCTATTGCGGCGATAAGAATAAAAAAGAATTGGGAGGTTGGAATCAACAGAATTCACGGACACAGTGTGATTTTTAAACAAGCTCCACCGCCTATTAACGATGGAGACTACACATTCTCCCAAAGCTGGATTTCAATAGACACTTCCAGGTGAGGATACCATCTAGACGAGAATGGAGAAGAGGCTCAATAGTAGAGGAAGATACCATCTCAGTCTATACCGACGGGTCCAAAATGGACTGCGGAGTAGGCACGGAGTAAACCACGGGAATATACATAAATCAACTATATTTACGGATAGCCAGGTGGTCCTCCCGGCATTGTCTTTACCCATGACAAATTCCAGTATAGTTCACAACTGCAAGAGAGCCTAAGCTCAATAAAAGACAAGCTCCAACTAAACTTGATCTGGGTTCCCGGCCACAGGAACATTTCCGGTAACGAAAAAGCAGACGAGTTGGCAAAGGCAGGAGCTTTCCTCAATGAATCCACGGCGGAGCTAATACCAAGCCCGTTAGGATCGATAAAAGGAGAGATCAATAGACAATTTCAGCAAATTGCAAACAACAGGTGGAAAAACATTACAAAATGCGTCATAACTAAACAATTATGGCCAACATATGACAGGAAAAGAACCAATGACTTATTAAATAGGTCAAGAAAAAGTATTTACAAAATAACAGCTACCACAACAGGGCACTGGCCGTTTGGGGAACATGCGCCCAAAATGGATATGCCCTTCAACGACATCTGCCGAGTCTGCGGAGTAGCAGGGAACAAGGAAACAATTTTCCACTTTCTCTGTAAATGACCAGCCCTGGCACAGATCCGACAGAAAACACTTGGAATCAATCCAGCACCAAACCTTTAATGGATTTCTATTAAAAGCATTTCAGACATAAGTAGCTTCATCGAAACCTCAAAATGGTTTAAGAGAGAAGGTGAAACGTAATAGAAGATACAGAAGGTTCTACGAATAGTGTATCAAAATGACTCATCAAGTGCTAACTGAGCCCGATAGACATCAGGGCTGCACTTCTACCTACCTACCTACCACGCATGTACCATGATGCACCCGTGATTGTTCTAAGCATTTTCGATTGGAACCTTTTGTATTATATTAACATTAGTAGAATGCCATACATCCAAATCGGCTTTATGACCGCATTATAATGGGTTGTCAAAAAAGTCTTGCGGTATTTTTATTGAATTTTTTTTTTTTTATTGAAATTGAAATGAATTTTTGATGACTCATGCCCAGCTCTTGATCGATGCTACGGCTGCTACTATGCCGGTCTCTTTCGACCAATTCAGCGATTTTATCGCAATTTTCGACGACAGGCCTTCCGGAGCGTGGCGCATCTTCAACCACCTCTACACCAGAACGAAAATGTTGAAACCATCGTTGTGCGGTGGAAATGGAATCTGTATCGTGTCCATTAACTGCACAAATTTTAATGGCGGCTTATTATTATTATTATTATTATTTATACATGACTAACTTATAATTAAAATTATAAGCTAGTAGTAAGATAGGAGCAATGGTAGCAAAGACCTTCAGCTCGCGTAATATATTCGATTTTATGGAAGGAAAGAAATAAATTAAATTTTATAGTACAGCCGGGTGGATTTGAGATATGCTACGATTTTCTTTACATTACCTGTGTTTGGAGTGGACAAGAAAGTTAAAGGATTGTTGCCTTCAAAGAGTTTGGTTCTATTGGATTGGAAACTTGTACAATCTACTAGGATATGGGATATATTGATGTTTTTGGTTTGGTTACAAAAGTGGCAGTATAATTGTGGAGTATTTGTGATGTGGTAACTGTGCGTAATGTTTGTGTATCCTAAACGTAGACGTTCGAATTTTATTAAGTCTAGCCGGTTAATGGTATCGTCGATATGTTGGGTAAATGTTTGTATATTTGTATGATTGCTGTTGATAGATTGGTACCATGTGGATGTTTCAAGAAATGTGTTGCTGTGGATCTGTCTGTAGTGTAGTGTAATATGCCTCTTTATGTCTCTTAAGTTCCAGTTTTGTGTAGAAGTTAGGGGACGGGAGGGAGCTGATTTGGCAACGTGGTCGGCCAGTTCATTTCCTTGGATGGCTGAATGTCCTGGAATCCATATTAGGAGAAATTTAGGGTAGTATTCCGTTAGGATATTTTTGATTTTTTGGGAGTAATATTCACTATTTATAGGATTGGAAATGGGGTCTATATAGGAGAGCGAGTCCGTCCATACAGCATATTTTCCTTCCTTGTGTATATGGTAGTCTAGAGCTTTAAAAATTGCAATAATCTCCGCTGTAAAGACTGAAGAGTAATCGGGTAGGAGGGAGTTGAATATAGTCGATGTACTTGTTGTAACACTGTAACTGGTTGAGTAACTGTTTTTAGACCCATCCGTAAAAATTAGAGTATAGTCCTGTATTTTGCTCAAAAGTTCTGAGAACCGTTTTTGGTACGTTCTGATGGAGGTAGAGGACTTGGGTAATGTTCGTAGAGAAGCTTTGATGGCGGACGTGGGAAAATCCCATTGTGGAAATTTTTGTGTTGTTGAGGAGTCGCAAAGGTAGGGAAGCTGTAAGAGAGAGCATTTGGCTATTGTTTTCGAAATGACGGATTCGACCTTTTGTTTTGTATTAAGATTGGTGACAGTGGATATAAGCTCATATATTGGTGTGTCGCAAGTGAGAAAGGATTTGGAAAGTTTTGCGGTGATGTAGTCCCTAGTTGTCTCGATTGATTTTATGTTGGCTTCGTACATTAGATTACTGATGCGACTGGTTCGAAAGGCGCCAAACGCTATGCGGACCGTTGCATTAAGAACAGACTGTAGTTTATTGAGGGTACTTTTGGCAGTGTATCCGTAGAGGAATATGCCGTACTCAATTTTTGAGATTATTAATGCTTTTATAACGGATATGAGGGAGCTTATGTTGCAATTAAACTTGTTGCAGGAGAGACATTTGACTATGTTGAGATTATGGCCAAGGTCGAATAAAAGTGATTCAACATGCGGTTGCCATCAGTATTTGGAGTTGAAGGTTACTCCTAGAATTTTGAGATTGTCTACATCGTTCAGGCGAATATTTCCAAATTGTACGGCACACTTGCAATTACGTTTTCTACAAATGTGTAGATGTTGGCATTTATGCGGAGATAACTCAGCTCCAGAGTACTCGCACCAATCTAATATTTCATCGACTAGTGAATTTATATTTATTGCTTGGTTTTTTATGTTGCTAAGTTTCATGATGATATGGAAGTCATCTGCGTATGCGCAAAAATTTAGTTCCCTGCGTATTGATAATATGTTAGCAAGTTTATTGTAGGCGATTAAAAATAGTAATATGGAGAGAGGGGATCCTTGTGGGATTCCGTTGTAAAGGTTTAATGTGCTGGAGTGTTTGAAATTGGCTTTAACTTTGATTTGCCTATTTCTCATACAATTTATAATGTAGCTTATTATTTTCTTACCGATCTTCCATACTATAAGCTGATCTATCTGTAGTCTAAGTAAATTAGGCTGTCAGTAACAGATCTCCCTTTTCTGAATCCCATTTGGTGGCTACTGAGTAGCTTGTTTGAATTAACAAACCATCATAGGCTATAGTTCTGTCCAAAATCTTCGCGCACACAGGGTTCAAAGATATAGGCCGGTATGATTGTATGCTGGTTTTGTCTGCCTTTGGTTTAAGTATTGGAGTTATTGTACTTAGTTTATATAGCTGCGGTAAGTAGTTGTCCAAAATTTTGTTGTAAAAAGAAGTAAGCCTTGATTTTGCACTTGGAGAGAGGTGATGAACCATGTCATAAGTGATTCGGTCAAAGCCTGGGGAAGAACCGTTTGCTTTTTTTAGTGCGATATGCAATTAGGTCTAAATTCGGCTACGCTGGTGTAAAGTAATGTTTTCTTTAATCTGAACTGTTGCGGGAATTTTGAGTCGTGTGATTGTGTGGACCAGTGCTGACAAAAGAAATTACTAATTTCGAAATCGTCTGTGATAGTGGATTTGCCAGAGCTTATGTAATGTATACCCGTGTGAGATTTGAGGCCACAGAAACGCCTTATATTTGACCACACTGTTCTGGAAGGGGTGGTAGGCTTGATAGCGGATGTGAATGTAGATATAGAAGTTCTTTTGGTGATTTTTATTTCCCTTTTTAGTTTGGCTGCGGCTTTTTTGTAGTTCAAGATGTTTTCGTTCGTAATAGACCGCTTCCGCTTAATCCAAAGCTTGTTCTTTTGAGTCTTTAAGTTCTCTAGATTTTTATTCCACCAAGGGACATATTTCTCTAAATGTAGAACTGATGATTGGGGAATGGATAGATGTGCGCTTCTTAATATTATTCTTTGCATATTGGCGGCTTCTTTGTTGATGTTTTCACTTACTTCTATTCCTCTAGTAAGTTGGTCTGAAATCTCATAATAACTGCCCCAGTTGGCAAGCTTAGTTAAGAATTTCGGTTTAATGGGGTTGAACGTGAAATTGTTTGTGGGGAATAGAGTTGTTGTAATGGGAAAATGATCACTCTCCATGGGGTAGTCATTTACTTTCCATTTAGCGTCGATAGCTAGTGGAGGTGAACAAAAGGTGAGGTCGATATGGGATAAGGTGTTGTGTGTGTTGAAGTGAGTGGCAGTGCCGTCATTGAGTAGGGTGTAATGAGAGTTATCTAAAGACTTTGAAATCAAGTTCCCTCTGGCATTATTACGGGAATATCCCCATTTTCTGTGCCAACTGTTGAAGTCTCCAGTAACTAAACGAGGTAAACGGGTGGGTTCAAAAGCTTCTAGCAACAGTGGTGACGTCAGTCTGGTGGCATTGGATATGTAGCTAGAGTTAATGATAAATTTTATTTTAGAGTGAATTATGGCAGATATTTCGATTACGTTCCCGCTCTACGCTCCGTCTGAATCGAAAATAGGTATTCTGAGCTACGATTGGATTAAAAGAAGAAGAGGAAGAGCTATAGCTCTTTCGAAGTCAGCTGTTTGCCTTGAAACGTGTGAAAATGAAACATAACAAAGCAAAAATACACAAATTATTGTTGGTTTATTAAAAGAAAGAAATTAAATCGCGTTTTTTTTTAACACTAACATGGAATCAGTAACGGCAGCGATATTACTTGAGGAGGAGAGCAATGCATTATTCAAAATATGCCCACATTATTCTATTAAATAAAAACAATTGCATTCAGTGCATTTTACAGCTCCTATATTAAAAAAGTAAATGTTTTTATTTCGTTTCACAGCTCGTTATATAAATGAATAATAGTAAAATAAATAAAAGGCTAACAATTAAAAAATGACTACTTTGAATCTGGCTTATAATTTGGATCTAACCTTAGCATTTGCATTTTTAATTCTACTTTTTCCTTCACCAGCTCTTCTTTAATTCTATTGTGTCGCTTCAGTTCTTCAAGTTGCTTCACTGCAGTCTCCGCCAAAGTTTCTAGAGAACGATTCATGTGCCGTAAATATGTAGTAACTTCTGCCATTTTACCAAAGGCAGCTTCATTGAATTTTTCCGTCTCTGCATAAAATTCTTTTTGATTTTGTATCTGTTGCTTAAGTAATGAAGAAGTGCTCTGCTTGTTTGCTCTCGCCTCTCTATTATGGCTGCTAGCTCTACTGGTTGAAGGGATATCATCCCTTTCCAAACCCGTCAAAGCTATCACCTTTTCATCAAGTGGGCTTATGCGTTGTAAACGACAAGGACCTCCACCGGTGCTCATCCTTTCTTTTTTGTTATGCGATAATTTTCGCTTCATGTAGCATTTTCAGTCAATCCAGACCTGCACGAAAACGTTAGATGTAACTTAATTTTTTAAAATTAATTGTAGGTAATACCTTACCTCCATCTATTGGAATCTTTTGTTGGTGGGCCAAGTGCATTTAAATTCCTTGCAACCTCCTCCCAAAACTCCTGTACTTCTTCCTTCGGTCGCTTTTGGAAGCCCTGCGCAATATCTCTTTTCGTGGCCATCATATCACACAATTTTTCGTATTGCTCTGCCGTTGTTACTTTTGACCTGCAAACATATCAAAAAATATCATTTAAGCACAAATAACCAAGGACACCACCATTATGTCTTTTACAACCATAATCATAAAGTTTTACTTACATATTTGAGGAAATTATTTTATCCAAGTGCACGAAAATGAATATATAACGGCTTTCCGCCGACAAAACTTCAACGTACAAAAACGTAATTACGATCGCAATGCAGAATACATAGAATTGGAATTTTCGAAGTTGAATCGAAACGCAGAATACCAAAGTTGCCAATCGGAGAAAATTTCGATTCGAGTAGAAATGCAGAATAGGGCTGATTGTTTCGAATTGTATATTGGTGTTCAGGGGTTCATATTGTATTTGTCTATGTATTAGAAGTGCAAATCCTCCGTAAGCTGCTGTTGCTTGATTTTTGTTAAGCATAATATAGTTGACGGGAGTTGGAATGTTATGTGTCGTATGGAGGTGAGTTTCTTGTAAAGTGATTAATAGTGGCGGTATCGTTTAATTAATATAAGAAGTTCGTTGTAGTGATCAACGTAGCCGTTGATGTTCCATTGCATTATTTTAAGAGTCATTGGGAGAGTAGCTTAAGAGCTTGCATTGTGAGGTGAGAGGATGGTAGGTGCTGTTGGAGTTGTGTGGGTATGTGTTGGCTACTGGTAAATTGAGATAGGTTTGATTATTACTGTATGCTAATAGAAAACATAGGTTGAAGAGTGTTTTCCGTTTAAAAGAGTTTGATGTTACGTGTAATGTGACTACTCTTTGGGTATTTGTGATCAATTTAGGTAAGAGGGTTAATATAAATAATGATATTGAGTAATAAATTGTTTTCTTAGAAAGAACACAATAATAGCTTAGCGTAATACATATACATATATCTATAGGACTTCCTCATGTTTAGTTCCATTGTTGTGGATTCGGATGAATCGTCGAGCTCATGTTTGGTTGGTTTTGGTGATTTGGAATTGCGAGTTGCAGAGTGCTGTAATTTCAGTTTAGCTTTCATTTTGTTTGAAACACCTCTGGGAAAAATTTTAATTTTTGTTTCGGTTATACGCTGTGGGGTGGGTTTAGGCAAAGGCTTCGATGTTGAAGGAGTGACGACGCCGCCTGAAGGTAAGCTTTCATAACTTACTAGTTCTCTTCGTTGCCGTTGCTGATTTATTGGTTTGGTGACGGTGCTACTTTGAGAGGGCGATTCTTGTGTTTGTGCGTATAGAGCAGAGTTGTTACGGGTGACAGCTGAGTAAGATGGTCCGCTATGTTGGTTTCGCTCTTTGTATGTGGATATTGCTTTCCTTCTGTCAACCTTTTCCAATGTTATGATCGCTTGAAACTCTTTCTCACGTACGAATATGGGATGTCGTTTTCTTTGCAGTTGACGCAGTTCTTTATGTTTACACATTCTTCGTTGTATTCGCTGGTATGAAATTCGTTAGCACAGTTAGGGCATATTTTGGCATTTTTGCATATTTTTTCTATGTGTCCATATCGTTGACATTTTTTACACCTTAGTGGAAGTGGAATGTAAGGTCGGATTTTGATTTTTTCGTACCCTATTGACATTTCAGTTGGCAGAGATATTGAAGAGAAAGTGAGTATAATTAGACCAGTCTCCTTCAGTGAGTCGTTGTTTTACTTTTTAAGTATTTTCTTCACTTCTGTTACGTTTTGGTTTCTCAATTCATCGAGGATTTCTTCTTCTTTTATACCGCGCAAATCGTTGGAGTAGATGACCCCTTTAGTTGAGTTAAGTAAAGTGTGCTCGGAGATTTCAATGTGTATAGTGGGCGAGAGTGCCACCAATTTCACTAATGTTTCGGCTTGATTGTAGTTTTTAGTTTTAATTAATATGTTACCATTTCTGAATTTTTTGCAAGTTTCCACTTCACCACCGGCGGTATAATCGATTACCTTTTTAATTAAGAAAGGCGACACATTTGCGAGTGTATCGTTACTTAATTTTCTGCACATAACCAAATACTTAGGGCCACATGTTTGTTGTTGAATTGTTTTTGTGTGGTCAAAACTAATTAATGGTTGGGCATTCTTTTTCTCGGCCGGCGGTAAAATTGGTTGGTCGAACATTGTTGTTGTTGGGGGGTAAACCCCGGCTAAATATCTGGAGGCACTCGGAGGCCTGTCTTTTTTATGTCACGGACTGTATATGTGGCACTATAAGATTATTGTCTAAGAAAATAGTATTTTATTGTGTGCACAGTGCACAGTAGTAATTAAAGCACATCGGTTTTGCAAAACAAAAACAAAATACGAACACTTGTAGGCGAAAAAGATAATTGTCCAGCGCGAGAGATGGTCAGAGACTGAATAACGCGTGCTATCAACACAGAAAATGTGAACAAACTGAATATATGCCGTATTTTCTCTTTATTTTGCTCCATGTTTGCGACGCTATAACTCATGAACGACTTAAAAGAAACAACAATCAATCAAACATCTGTTAGCACGTGAAATGAGCTTTCCAAATCCAAAAAGGTATAGCATGACCCTATGCGACGAATAATACTAGAACTACGCGCTTTTAGCGCCAACTAGCGAAAATACCGCAAGATTTTTTGACAACCTATTACTATGCCGACGGCATTTTCATCTCGGTAATATGAAAATAAGAAGAGCGAGTATTAAGACGGTTATGTTATATTATAAAAATAAAGTACATTTTTAAAATAACATTTTTTCAAAAAATTAATATGTAATATTGTTAATTTACAGAAAAATTATGCAAATTGGGTTGGGACTGAGCGAACTCTTAAACTAAATTAACTTATACAAGCATAAATCAAAATATCATTCCTCATTTTAAATTTATTATTTTAATTGTATATAAAATTTATGCCATAATTATTATATAGTAGTCCAAAAATATGAATTCTTATTTTTCCCAGAAATACATTTGTGAAAAAAGGATCTTTATCCTTTTTTTATTTTCCACACAAAAGATTTAAGGAGTTCAAGAGCTCAAAGCGTGTACCACATCAGCTACCTATCCGACGGCATTTCGCAAATGATAAAATAAATTTTTCAAGAGCTCAAAGCTTGCGCTACGTCAGCTCGAACCTTCCTACACTACGCCTTTGCGCAAATGGTATTATGATAGCAAATGCCCACATACATAAATTCTATCCTGTCGAGATGCCCCGTTAACAGACCGTGTGTACGCTCACGGTAGAGGAGGAGTAGATTAACTATCAGCTGATGTTATGTAAACAAAGGCACAGATGAGAGGTGCCACTGTAGAAAGTCAAGGGGAGTCCGGGGTCGAGTTTTTATTGGAATCCAAGATGGCAGACTTTTAACGGGAAAATGGTTGCATTGTGTTATTTTCTTAAAATTTATGGAGAAGTTGTCCCAAGAATATTGATTATATATAAAACTTTAATATATTTTCAAAAGAAAATCGTTTTATTTTAACATACGGATAAAGATGAGAACAATATGAGCAAATACATGCAAAATTAAGTTTTTTATTTATGCCTCTTTGTTTATTCTCGAAGTCTCGACGAGTCACTCAAGGAGGACGATGTTATGTCTAATAAATGGTTATAAATTATATTGCCTTGTTAGTGTTTATGATGATGGTGATGATGGCCGGTGGACATCTTGATTATCTCCCTTCTTCTTTGAAAAGAAAAAAAGGGTGGCCAGCAGGATCACTTGCTAAGCTACTGAGTGAAGTGTAGCGGGAGATTTTAACGAAACTATTGCCAGTTGAGTGAAAGTTATTAGCGGTTTATGTCAACAGCAATAGTTTGTTATATACTCACTAGGGTTGGTAATAAGAAATTAGACACTGGCCTAAACATACCGGCCCCCTTGCGGTGAGCAACAAAAAAAAAAAAAAAATTACATATCCATCGACCACCATAACCATGTACAAATTTATAGCACAATATTTCCCTAAATTACTATGAATTAAAGTAAATTACATGGTTATTCCATTGCACTTTATTTCATGTGTGACTTTTTTTCGTTCGTATAGATAAATAGAAATACAAATATAAAAAATCATATAATATACATATGTAAATTCATTTGTGATATTTTTTTTAAATAAAAATCAAATAGCGAGGAAAAAAAAATAATCATAGACAAAAATTATTTCTAGTACCGAGCCGTACCCGAAAGCACCCAGCCGAAAATGGAGCTCTGCGCGAGAAGCTTCCCAAACATTTGTGGCATCACTTGTTGGGTCATGATGCGGGTATAAACATCTGCGCCGAGCACCAAACGTATCGGCGCCGTCTTATAAAAATTACACGTCTTTAGATGTTAAAAATATGTTTTCTATCAATTATATGCACATTATTATTGATGTTGTTTAGTTAATTAATAAGAGAAATTGGTTTTTTCGTTATTTTTATAAAAATAAAAACTTAACAATCACTTCACTTCAACGAAAATGGCAAGGTTATGTTCGAAGTTATGGCATCTCTGATGCAAATTCGAATGGGCACAACTGTTCAATGCTCTCGTGGTTTTAGAAATATCGATACTTTCGTTTATGCAAGAGAATCGATAAAAATGGGAAAAACGTTACATACAGAAACATTTTTCAATCGTTATTTGTTTATTTAAAAACTTCGATTAGTTACTTATTAATCATGTAATTACTCCACTAAACAATAAGAAGGTCGCATTCGGTTAAAAACAATATTTATTTTCATTTAATGAAAAAAAATATATTTTTTACAAAATTAAAAATATAATTTCAACAATTCAAACAAAACTTAAAAATATTCTTATCATTCAACCGAATGTGGGTCGTATAATTTCCTTTTTGTTTCAAAAATTCCATGGATTCTTTCACCATGACTAGCAAATTTACGCTTAAAAAAAATTCAGCTACATACCCTGGAAAATGGGACTCTTTTCGCCCGTACCTCGGTATATTCGCACGCACTTCACGCCATATTCTTTCAATATTTTGTGTGTGTGCACCACTGTCGGGGTCTACAAAATTATACGAATGGTTCACGGTTAAATGCCGAACACCCTTGTCATTCAGACAATTGTATGCCTTCCAACAATCGGAAATGATGGTGGTTCCGAGTAAAATCTTTTCTCTGATTATTTTAAGCAGTGAGTTTTTTGAACGGCTTTCTACAGCTACTATAAAAAGTTTTTTACTGCCGCATTCAAAACCGCCAAAAACCCGCTGTCCTTCAACAATTCTGCCTCGGTTGTATTTTCTCTTTCCCATTTTGGACTCGTCGAATTCTACAATTGTATTTTCACCCCCTAATTTTTCAGAGCTATTGTTGAGCACCCATTCTATCAATACGCCCCTAACGTAGGAACTCTAGTCTACCAATGTCGCATTTCCAAAATGCAACACGTTCGACAAAAATGAATATCTAGGTGGATTTGTAGTTATAAAAATACTACAAAGTCACACATGTCGCGAGTTGACAATTTTATGTTGCAAAAAACGTATTTTTGTATAAACTTTGCTTAAATGAGCAGCGTATGATTTTTTATTTGCCATTTGAAACTTTTTGCTGCGTTGGCAACGCCAAAAGGAATCAGGGCTTAACGTGCACACCTCGTTGCATGTTGGGCATTTTTTTCTGCCAAAACTATATTATGTTCGGTCAGAAAATTCCGCAACTCTTCATCACTGTATTTGATGAAGCTCCGCAAATCGACGTCACATCCAGAACAACTGCTGATGGGCATTTCAGACATGTTCTGTTTATAAAAAATTTAACTTAATATAATATTAGAATATACGAAATCATTTTATTTTGACGCAAACATGAGAATTTCGTGAGTGGAAAGTAAATTTATTTTTTCAAAAAATTGACACACTTTGCACATATTCTTTTGCGACCGGTCGGTCAGACCAGAGCTATTCTTTTGAAGCGCAGCCGAAGCCGCCAACGCACAACGGAGATCTACGTGAAAAAAACCTGGTACATCCCGGTGTTGCACCGATAAGGGTTATTTTTTTAAATTTAATAATGTGTGCAAAGTGTGTTGAAATTCCACTCATCATTTCATTTACGCGTCCTCCTTCGTTGCAGGACATAAATAATATATTTACCTTAATTTTTATTAAATAGCTCTATTCTAACCACAACTTAACACAAAAGCGACGAATGAAAATTGTCCTGTAACGCATATATGTACATATGTAAGTATGTACGTACATAAATAATATTGAACATTTTCCTGTCCCCTTTCGTTGGGACCTAAATTATATGTACATATGTATATTTACCTTAATTTTTATAAAATATCTCAATATCATATACCGGGAATCCAAATTGATATAAATGACAGTAAATTTAAGATTTTATACCAGGGACCGTAACTCTTATGACTTTTATCAAAAAAATCAAAAAATAAGGGTTATTTTTGATTTTTATTTTTTTTTTTTTTATCAATAATAAAAATCAATTCAAAATTTTTATTTATTTATTTATGCCGTATGTATTACAATATGCTGCATCATTCCAATTTTTATATGCATACTATGTATGAATATATGCGACTTATCCATTATCAAACGTCCAATACACTCTTACGTAGATACATATATTCACGGTAGCAATGCTTTAATTAAAACAGTATTCAGAAGAAGCAAATTTAGGCGTAGTGATAAAGAAGAAACTGACAATTAAAATATAGAAAATTATGTAAATATCATGGATAATGTATCAGCTATAAAACGTGAATAGAGCGAAATAAAAAAAATTCTAAAATTCTTAGCTTACGTAAAATTTAAAAAGTAATGGTTACTACTGCGAGAGGCTTATACATAAGTTTTGGCTGCCATTCAAGCCAGTGTTAAGAAGTTTTTTCAGGTGTCAAATTTTACCATCATAATCGATTCTAAATGTTCCTCAGATAAATTATATCTCAAATCTCCCAATATCAATCCGAGTGCTGAAAATGACCTTTCTACACTGACTTGAGTGGCAGGTACAGAATTAACAATTAAAGCTAATTTTCGAAGCCATAAGCCAATAAATTAGCAGAAGTATCCAAACGTTTTTCTTTATAATTATCTATTTCAAAATACGCATTTAGTGATGTAGGAATGTCATCTTCATCCGAAGACGAATAATTCATCTCCATTGACTCTAAACCGTCAGCTAATAAAGATCGAGAGCTTGCAACGGAGCTTTCATCTATTACATATAAGTCTTCTGAAACAGGTGGTGTCCAGCAGGAAAATCGCTGAGTTTCAGTGTTTTGTTTAAATACAATACAAATAAAAAAAAAAAAACATTAAAAAAATAACAAACAAAACATTAAAAATATATTATATATTATTACAAATTATTTTAAATTAATTGTCTTAGCTCACCACGTTTACTAGCTGGAGCACCATTTTTTTGTATGATTTTTGGCCGAATTTATTTTCTCATTTGACAACACACGCTTAAATCTGGGGTCTAAGAATAGGGCTGCATACATAGTGTCACATTCAAGCAACTTTGCCTTTTTTCGATGTGATCCAGAAGTTGTCTGGTCATCTCAGTATTGAAGTCTTTTAGAGTAAAAATAAGCTCTAGCCAATTTTTATAAAAATCTCCGAACAATAAATTAGATTTTTGTAGTTTCAGCGTCACACAGTGTTGCGAAACCGGAGTTTTTTGGAAATCATATTGCCTAAACTGTAATTTTAATTGTATCGATGAGAAACTTCTACAGATTGGTCAGAATGAAATCCCAAACAGAATGAGTGAAAAAAAATTTACACCGAAAAATTGGGTCAAATTTTCAACAAAAGTCAAAAAAAAAAAGTTGTTCGAAAAATTTACAAAAAAAATTATTTTAATTCTTCTTTTATTTCTGATAAATACCCTATGATTAGCTTTTTAAGTAAAGTATAGGGTGGTCCGAACAAGAATTATAAACGTCAAATTTTCATGATTTTTCGATATTTGTTGAAAAGCTCTGAAATTTTATATAAAACTAAAATCTATTTCATTTCTTATTTGAAAGGTGGCAATAAAAGCCTTAATTTGATACCGGTTGAAAGTCAATAGCTTCAGTTTTAAGAGAGTTATGCTCATTTTTGTAGAGTGCTAGAATAGATGTAGAATAAAAAAAAATTGAAGATACTTTTTTATAACACAGGCATATTTTATTGCATTCTACAGAAAAATTACAAATTATCAGTCATCTACCAATAAGTTTATTGCTTCCTCTGACAATTTCAGGTGTTTCTTCTCCTTCAGTATTCTCCTACTTGTGATTGCGGGATCAGAATTGGCGAGCAGATAACGTAATATGTCTTCACAATTGTCTTTTCTTGATGTTTTCCTCGCATGGTAAGCCTTGTGTTTCTGAAGTCCTTGTTTCCTGCTTCCAATGCTTCTTCTGATAGTTGCCCAATGGGGACCAAAAATGAACGAATTATTTCGAAAACCAATATGATTAAATTACTCAATAAGTGATTCCGAGAATTTCCGTTCAATTTCTATGGAATAAATACTGAGAGTGATATACTAAAATCGCTATAACTCCCAGGAGGGCAGGTATGGGCAGCTGATTTTTTCACAGTTCGTTGAAAACAAATTATGTAACATTTCTCTAGTGGTTTGGAACTGGGACTCTCTGGGACTTTTTAGATATTGCTTACCTAACCCAAATTTAAAGGAAAAATGGACCTTTAGTCGGGTTTTCGCTCTAAAAAGGTGCATATGAAAATGTCTCAAACAACATTCCTTTGTTTTACAGAAGATACTTGTCCGAAGGCAGATTTTTTCCGAATCAAAATATCTGTCACCAAAATCAAATGAGATCATTTTGAATACAGCCCTGAAATCCCCTCTTTTCGTGAAAATTTTGTATATTTGACTTCTAAAATCAATTAAAAATCAACGGGCCAACATAAAAATAAGCTTTATGTGTTTTTTGTTTACTTGGAATGTCTGTGACAAAATTGCATCATTAAAAACACTGAAAAAAATAATCGGAGAAAAGTTACTTTTCCACTAGCCGCAACACAGTGCGTCAGAGTATTTAGTGGTTGTAGAGGCTGCATAATTTTTTCTAGTTCCGCCCACTCACGTCTTTGGAGTTGGTCGGATAATGGCAAATTTTTACAGCAAAATTCTTTTAAGTGTGAAAGTCGCTTCAACATATTATAAGTGGAGCTCCAACGTGTTGGTACGTCCAATATTGGTTTGAGGGTTTGGCTACTTTTTATACTATGTCTGGAATAGCGAATGCGAAGTTTAAGGAAATAACTTACCGATATGCAGGTGTTCTCAAATATTTTACACAATTCCGTGACTTATTCACTACATTTGTATTTAAACGCCCTATTCTAAAAAAACCTCTTAACTGAGTTGAGAGGAAACATTTGAGAGATTTCTTGTGAGACATATGTTGTGAGGCTATTCTTGCTCAAACTTCATAAGAAAAAAGCTTTAAAAAGTCACCACGTGAGGTAAAAAGCTTTTTGCTGTCAAACAGCTGTTTTAATAAAAATAAGCAAACAAAAATGGACACACAAATGAATAATCAGCATATGTAAGTAATTTTCCAAATTTTAAAATATATATATATATACAATAATTTCCTATATTCCTAGGCGTGCAAAAACGGAGAGGACAACTCAGGAGCAGCTGCAACATTACGTAATGTTTTGCAAGCAGCATCCTGAGTTGCAACGGGGGAAGCTAACTCCGACCAACCCTCAAGGGCTGCAAATACTTTGGTCGGAGTTAGCAGATAATTTAAATGCCTTAAGAGGCCCAACTCGGTCGGCAGCCAAGTGGAAGGAGGTAAGATAATAAATGCTTGTGTTTGTGTCACATTATTAAAATACATACATACTTATATTTCCATAGTCATTAATGCATTGGAAACACCAGTTGCGATCGCGAGCGCGCAAACTGAAGACCCATGCGCAAGCGACTGGTGGAGGCCCTCCGATAAGTGGAATGACTCCATTCGAGGAGCAAGCCATAACAACATTTGGGGCAGCAGCGGTGGATGGATTGCCGGGTGTTGCGACTTTGGGTCATCAGGTAATATTTTAATTTAATATTTGTCGGACTATATATTTTTTTATTACATGAGACAATAATTGGTCCGTTTTATACTTACAGGTTTTGCCGTTGTATATAAATACACAAGCTCCAGCTTCCTCGCCAACACCAACATCGCCTGCTCCAGCACCCTCACTAGCAGTCGCATCGCCTGCTCCAGCGCCAACACCAACAGTCGCATCGCCTGTTCCAGCATCTTCACTAGCAGTCACATCGCCTGCTCCAGCTTTTCCTGCTTTATCAATAAATTTTTCTTCCTCGCCTTCACCTCATTTTTCTTCTTCACCATCACCTCCATCTTCTTCCTTATCTCCTCCCATATTATCTTCTCCTATGCCATCGTCTTCTTATATCCCTCCCGAAAAATTGACTGCAGCGAAGATGCTTGGAACAGTGCTAAAAAAAATGGAGGACAGAGAAAAGCGAGAGGAGGAGGCCATTGCTCTACAAAGAAAAATTGTAGAGCAAAATGTGCAGATGGCAGGGGTGCTGGCTCAAATGACACAGGCACTAACCTCGCTGTCTGAGGTTAGGGCTAAGTTGTCCCAAAAATTGGATAAATAATAATAAAAATGTAAAAAATGAAATAAAAATGTAAAAAATGAAAAAAAAAATTAAATAAAATAAAATGAATTATTTAAACATATGTAAGTAGATGTCTTTTTATTCATTCTTAGAGGAAGTAAAATGTACAGAGACAGACAGTAGCTTACATATACATATGTATATGTATATATATATATATATTTATAGTACATAACGCCACTGGAAATATATACATACATATGTATATTATAAAGACATAATGTAACGTTCTCTTACTCTAGCACCCTCCCTAAAATTGGGGTTTTCGAAAACAATTTCGGTGTCTTGTGATTCTTCTAAAACTTCTTCGAAGCCAAGGTCTGCAGCCACACCATGCTTCAGTAAAATGTTGAGAAGAATTGTACACGCGTAAATAATCAAAGACGCTTTTTCAGGGCTGTAATGAAGAATGCGGCGTTTTGAGAGGCACCGGAATCGTGACTTCGAAACACCAAAGGCTCTCTCAATGGTATTACGTGCTTTGGCGTGCAACTTATTGTAACGCACTTCCCTTGCGTTTGAAGGTTCTGCGACTGGCGTTAACAGCCATGGCTCCAATGGATATCCTTGGTCGCCTAACAACCACGATTCACTTTGCGTGTTATAGGTATTTGTGAGGTGCATTCGTGTTGGGGATGTGGTCCAAATACCAGAATCATGGCAAGACCGGGATATCTCGCGTTGACAGCGGTGAACAGAAGTCGATGATCACAAACCTGCCAAAAATGCAAATATATACATATGAATTAATAGAAAGATTGGTAAATAGTTTGTATAATGTAGAACATTACGTACTGCTTCTACATTAAGGCTGTAAAATCCTTTCCGGTTCATAAAAAGTGAGAGAGGAGTAGTGGCGTCTGTGCTTGAGGGTGAAACAATCCCAATATGGGTACAATCGATTGCGCCGATTGCGCCCTTGATCCCAAATTTCGTGTAAAATCTTTAAGAAAAAATTTATTTATTTATTTATATTTATTTTTGTTTATTTATCTTACCCCTTCTTTGCATCTGACACATCCTGCGCGCTTGAAGGGAAATAAATTTCACTTCCCTTAACATCCACAATCAGTTTTGAAATAAAGTGCAGAGCTCTTGACACTGAGGATTGGCTCATAGAGAGCATATAATTATTACCAACGCATTTTTGATAAGAGCCATGCCCGTAAAAATATAAACTCGTCAGGAAACGCAGATCAAAAGGAATATTTGACTTCTGCACATCATGCGGCACCAATTCACTTATCAGCAATTTACATAGCGATTTTGGGAATCGAAATGTGTTAATAAATGCAGTGTCTTGCATAGTAAAGAGATCGCTTTTGTCTCGCAAACCCTTTAAAATTTTTCTCCTAGCCCCCGATTCCTCTTCCTCAACAATTGCCGCATATACAAATAATAGTTCCTCCATGCTAATAACACTCAATTCTCAATATTTTAAAAAAGGTCAAATATGCAAAACAAAACAAACACAGATGTTTTGTATTATGATGGCTGCTTTTACACGTCACAGATATTTGTGAGAATAGTGAGCATTTGAGCTTTTGAATTTTGGCCAGAATAAGGTAACCCTCACTATAGTGAGAAACATCACTGTAGTGAGGTTGGTGACTTTTGTGAGGGCATGAGAATAGGGATGTAAGTTATCTAAAAAGTCTTTAACAGCTAACTGCAATGTGTGGGCAGCACATTTTATAGAAATAATACATATTTTCGAATCTTACATTGCACACAATACTTTCGTAATTGTCTTCTATTTCACTTTCACTTTCTTCGCCATCACTATGCAATGATAACAGCTCCACCGCTTTCACCATATTCCTGTCGTTATCAGTGGTTACTGCATAAACTTGCGCCTTATCTATTTTGAAACTTTTCAAAACATTTTCAATTTTAGTAGTTAAATATTGCGCAGTATGTTTCTGCTTCAATTCAAGCATGGCTAGTGTGAATATTTCAAGTTTATTGGATGTGATTATTTGGACATTTACACCCAAAATAGTCCGATCGTGGCGAGTAGGTGTATCAATTTTTGAGCAAAGTATTTTATTTTTTGTTAAATTTCTTATATTATTTTTTAAGTCATCACACTGATCTTTCAAATAGTGTAAAATATTTCTTGAGTTTATTTTTGGAATATGTTATCCATCAAATATTGGGTTTGTTAATGTATTAAATGGCTCACTATCAAAATGTGACAAGGGCACTGATTGTTCAGTTAACAAAGTGATACAAGAATTAACAACTTCATTCCCGGACATTTCAACGGTAAATTTAATTTTTTTTTATCGTTTTTGCATGCTTTACTGCTTTCTATTTTAGCCCTTTTGTCATCATAAGTATATATCACCATAGTCCTTTTGTAAATGTCTTTTCATATTAGTTAAACAGAGTGCAATCATTTTTTTTTACAAAGTTTACATTCTCCATTGGAGCCTTAAATAATATAAAAATCACGTATGAATACATTTCGTTTTTTTTCATTATGAACTTAAATATGTATATCAAACTTTTCCTTTTTTAGTTTTATAAATAAGCAGTGCTCATCACAACTTCTCCCTCGCGATTGAATGCTATCATGTAATATGCAATATGCATTGAAATTAGCAAATTGAAAACAACAATAAGATTACGCTAATAATAAAAGGTGTATGCTTATAATAACAAGAACAAAAATGAAAGCACAAGTAATAGCGTTATTTCAAGTTCAGGGGCATAAAATTTTGCTGTTATTATAACCGTACACCTTAGTTTTACTTTAAAGCTTAACAGAGATTAAAAAACATATTATGTCACAAATTTTGAATTGATTTTTATTATTGATTTAAAAATATAAAAATCAAAAATAATTCTTATTTGTTGATCTAAAAAAATAATAATCAAAAATAACTTTTATTTTTGACCTAGATATACCTATAAAAATCAAAATTAAAAAATTATACAATATTTCGCATATAGTTCAACTAAATCATGATGGTGTTATCAAAACTTTTCTACGATGTTCCTTTATGTATGATTTTTTTTTATTAAAAATTGTAAAATAACTCTTATTTCCGGTACCTGTTTTATACACATGCGAATAATATACACAGTGTTTTTTGAAACGAAATTCTCATTTAAGCAATTCTTGTCGTTATCGAATATCGATATTTCGAAAACAATCAGCCTTGTGCCGAAATTAATTTCGAAAAGTGGTAGTGTTGTCCAATTGTGCCCAAATTAATTTCGAAAAGTGGTAGTGTTGCCTAATTATGCCCAAATTAATTGCAAAAAGTGGTGCCATGTATATCGTGCATAACCTTGCCATTTTCGTTTTTTTGTGAAGTTTTTCATGCTTTTTATTGCAAAAAAACATAAAATTAGATAACTCGTCATACATTAATCTTTTAAATTTTCGGTCTGAACATGGTATAAGTTAACATAATTAAATTTGCATATTTATTTAAATATTTTTTTTTCTCGTGGCGTAGATAATGCTAAAAATTTTAGTCTAGGTTTTTTTTTTGTATATGGCCTCTCTTGCTATTGCAGCTAAGTTACCGGGATCGATCCTAAATTTAGAAGTTTAATGAAGATTTTCTGTCAGAGGTGGAAATTGTAATATTTGTATGGTAGTAAGTGTATCGGAAAGCTAGGCTTCCGATGTAGCTAGGGAACTGTTGCGTTGAGTAGGGTGTGCATCTACGTTTTTCTCCTCGTAGGGTGGTAGTAAGACCAATTTGGCAACCGGTCTTGTAACTTGGCCCTTTTCCGTGATGATGTCGACTACTCGTACTCGGGTATCAGCGTCTGGATGTATATTGACAATCCTACTCAATCTCCACTCATTCCGTGGCAAATTGTCTTCCTTGATGACGACAAGCTCACCTGTCCTTAAATTTGTTTTTGGATGTTTCCACTTTATGAGTTTCTACATTTCGTTCAGGTATTCGGTTTTCCACCTTTTGCAGATGGATTGATGTAAGGCCTTAAGTGTTTGCCATCTATTTACGATAGAGGCACTGTTCTCATTTATATCCGCTTCTGGTGGGGCCAACAGATGTCCACCGACCAAAAAATGTTCGTTTAAGGCTGGGCGTAATGGTCGCGAATTAAGGCAAGGCTCAATTCGGCATAAGAGTGTGATGAACTCTTCAAAAGTGTATTTGTGCCTAGACACAATCTTGCGAAAATGACTCTTAAAGCTTTTCACTCCTACTTCCCAAAGTCCGCCCATATGAGGAGCTGCAGCAGGTATGAAATGCCATGTAAAAGCTTGGTGGCTATACCTTGAGATAGTATTGTTGCGAGCATCGGCTATGAAGGCTTTAAGTTCGGACCTTAGGGATCTCGATGCTAACCTAATGTTGACCGGATAGTCTTTCCTAAATGGTAGCGATACAACGTACTTCCCTTATCCCGTTTGTAGAGCTCTTCACAATACTTGTCTTCTTCGCCAGAACGAAGCTAACTGATTTTCCAGCGATATTTCGTTGTAATATGAGACGCATGTGTTGGTTGGCTTATTTGTATTAGCACGCCCCGTGACTATCCAACCGAACACTGTCTCTTGCGTAAGAAGTGATCCCAGTACGTTCTTGCGTATGCCATCAAGCATAATCTGTGGATAGACGTCGCCACCGAGTATGACGTTCACGGGTTCATTGACGCAGAACCTTTTGTCCGCCAACGTGAGATCTGGGAAAGCCTGCCGAGTTAGTGCGCTAATATGGCAAGTCGGCAAGTTTCCTGTTAATTTTGGCAGAACCATCATGTTCCTTGTTATTGATATAA
>NW_024396042.1:0-5674 GCF_016617805.1 Bactrocera tryoni
ACTAGAATTTATCTAGAAACTACCAATAATTTACAAAGCAAAAAACGTTTTCCAACTAGTTATACTCGTATAGAAATTTTGGAAAGATAATGTTATCTTTTTCTTTATTGGCATATACACCGCTTACGCGATTATAGCCGAGTTAACAACAGCGCGCCAGTCGTTCCTTCTTTTCGCTAAGTGGCGCCAATTGTATATTCCAAGCGAAGCCAGGTCCCTCTCCACTTGGTCCTTCCAACGGAGTGGAGGTCTTCCTCTTCCTCTGCTTCCTCCGGAGGGTACTGCGTCGAATACTTTCAGAGCTGGAGTGTTTCCGTCCATTCGGACAACATGACCTAGCCAGCGTAGCCGCTGTCTTTTAATTCGCTGAACTATGTCAATGTCGTCATATATCTGATACAGCTCATCGTTCCATCGAATGCTATATTCGCCGTGGAAAACGCGCAAAGGACCATACATCTTTCGCAGAACTTTTCTCTCGAAAACTCGTAACGTCGGCTCATCAGTTGTTGTCATCGCCCAGGTATCTGCACCATATAGCAGGACGGGAATTATGAGTGACTTATAAAGTTTGTTTTTGATCTTATCTACGACTTCAAAGTTATGACTGTCAACAATGACGTGAAAGCCAAGTCGCGAGTGCGACGACTGTTTGTTTGATGACAGGAGATATTTCGCCTTGCCCTCGTTCATTACCAGATCCATTTGCTTTGCTTCCTTGTCCAGTCTGGAGAAAGTAGAACTAACGGCGATATCAATATCATCGGCATACGCCAGCAGCTGTACACTGTTATAAAAGATTGTAATTGCTCGATTAATTTCTGCAGCTCGAATTATCGAACGCCTCGGAAAGGTCCTTCCCGACCCTGGGGGAGTTTTTGGTGTTACTCAACGTCAGTTCACACAGCCGTATTAGTTTTGCGCGGATACCAAATTCAGACATCACGGCATAAAGGCAGCCCATTTCGTGCTATCGAAAGTAACTTTGAAATGGACGAAGAGGGGGCGTGTGTCGATTCTCCTTTCACGCGTATTTTCCAGGATTTGGCGTATGATGAATATCTGGTCGGTTGATTTGCCAAGTCTAAAGCCACACTGATAAGGTCCAATCAGTTTGTTGATGGAGGGCTTTAATCTTTCACTCAATACGCGATAGAACCATATAGGTTCTACCACGTAATTTGCGCAGACTGTCGGGTCTCCCTTTTTATGTATTGGGCATCGCACACTTAAATTCCAATCTTCGAATTCGAATCTTGGCTGCAACCAGATAGTGGCCCGAGTCAATGTTAGGATCTCGGAGCGTACGCACGTCTAGAACACTGGAGACGTGCCTTCCGTCCATCACAACATGATCGATCTGGTTCGTGGCTTTTCGATCCGGAGACAGCCAGATAGTTTGTTGTATCTTCTTGTGCTGGAATCTAGTACCACAGATAACCATATTTCGGGCCCCGGTGAAGTCAATCAGCCTCAACCCATTTGGCGATGTTTCGTCGTGGAGGCTGAATTTACCGACCGTAGTGTCAAGAATACCTTCTTTGCCCACCCTGGCGTTAAAGTCGTCAGGCATGATTTTGACATCATGGCGGGGGCAGCTCTTATAGGTGCGCTCCAAGCGCTCATTGAAGACATCTTTGGTCACATCGTCCTTCTCTTCCGTCGGAACATGGGCGCAAATCAGCGATATGTTGAAGAACATTGCTTTGATGCGGATTGTGGCTAGACGTTCATTCACCGTAGTGAATGATAGTACCTGGCGAAAGAGTCTCTCTCCCACCACGAATCCCACACCAAAATTTCGCTCCTTTATATGGTCACTGTAATAAAAACCACAAGGACCTACTCGTCTCTCTCCTTGTCTCGTCCATCGTATTTCTTGGACGTCGGTGATGACAGACTTTATTTTCACGAGGACATCAACCAGCTGGGCAGCGGCACCTTCCCAGTTAAAGCACCGGACATTCCAGGCGCACGCCCTCAATTCGTAGTCCTTATTCGTTTGCCATGGTCGTCATCAAAAAGGGGTCTCTCTTCTGAGGCTGATTGTTAATTTTTACTGGTATGGTTTTTTATGTGGCGGGTCCCAAACCCAGCGCACAACCGTGCGGTGGGGATGTTTCGTCTTCTCACTTTAGCTCGCCTTCAAAGGGATGTTCTTAGGCTACCCAGAGGATACTTGGTTTATGTTATAGTCATTGTAATAATATGAAAATATAATACTCTAAATAAGAACAAAATGTTATACAGAATTAATCGCCATTCACGGCAGATTTATTTTGCTTATACCTTATTGTGTTGAAGCAAATATAAAATTGATAAGCTAAATCGCATTGGTCCAGATACTCCACATAGGTGCAAACAAATGTGGCTTCGTTTATAAATTCCGGATATATCGCATCGAAGTAGTTAATTATTCGCTTTGTATTTATTTCATGTACTCTTATGAAACCCAGAGCTTCTAGGAAGCATTTTATGAAACACTTCATTCGCGAAAGTGTGTCCTCGAGCAGCACCTTTAAAATAAATATAAAATTATATTAATTAAGGAGGCCAAAAGGAAAAAGCAAAAGTTAACTTTAGGAGGAGAGAAAATAGAGGAAAATTATTATAAGATATTTGATTATTGACAATTTTCACGCATTATAATATATTTCTTAAAATAATAATTAATAAGTATTTGATTGACCAAGGTTATTATTTCAAAATAACGGTTGAAGTATACTACTCTGAGCAAAAAATAGTAAGACTTCAATACATAGTATAAAATAAAGTCACTTTCTCTGTCCCTATGCCCTTATGTGTGCTTAACTCTTTAAAACTACGCAAAAGATTTTGATGCGGTTTTTAATACATAGAGTCATTTAAGGGGAAAGTTCAAAAGTATAACATACATTAATTTGTAGAAAAATTGTATTTTTGAGGTTTCTAAGCTAATGTTGTAAATATTACATTTTTTTCGCTAACATTGAAAACGCAGACTGAAATCTACGAGATTTTTCAAAGTAATGCACTAAGTATTGTACACATTGAAAAAGTATACAGAAAACTCCAGGATATGTCTATCTGTTATGGATATCCCTCAATAACACTTTTTTGCCATTTACCAAATAATGATTAATTTTCGAAGCGATTTTAACCAAGACAGCATTAATCCTTGTACTATTACATACCTTAAATACATTGTTGATTAAATATAGAACAAAATGGCACTTTACATCATTTAATGAATATTTTCGAAGATATTATAGATTTAAAAATTGCGGGACGTAGAATACTTTTTACCTTTTTATATTAAAATTGAACACAATTCATTAATATAGAAGTTATATTTCAAGTCTTTTATAAATTTTATTATTTCAAAAAAAGGAAAGAAAAAGTGAAAACAAGTAAGGAAGGGCTAAGTTCGGATGCAACCGAACATATTATACTCTTGCAACTAAGGTTTGTTAGAAAAACGTAGTATCGACATGCTACCAACATGTTATTTACTAAAAAACTAATCATATATAGTAAAGTCAGACTGATCTCCGAAAAACCTGATATTAGTATGATAGTATATGGGTAGTAAGTAAAGTTTTCGCTCAAATTTATATATTTTAGGCACAAAGATACACCGTTATGAGATAACTCACAAATTAGCCTATATATGCGGTACAAGAAGTTCGAAAATCTTTATATTAAGAACTAGCTGACAACGCAGCCGTTGTCGTGTGTGAAATTATGTGTTTTTAAATGAAAATAAAGTTAAATTTATCCTTTATTTATTTTTTTTTTTCAATGTAACGCAGCTTGAAAAACAACATGTTTTGGTTTCTGTTCCGGTGTACAGAAAAGATGTTTTACAACTTGTAAGGACGCCACGTATATCTGGCCATGTGAAAAACAAGGCATTTCCAAATTTATGTCACACACTATACTACTATCCTTTTGTCCTGTTGATTGCCATCTCAAATGCAAAATGAAATGGCAAATCGTTAGAATTCAAAGGAATTCTTAGAATAAAGCCCCCTTGTATTCGATAGCGCAGATTGCGGAACATAATAACGACAGATTCAACTTTGAGACAAAGAATTTAGAAACTCCACTGGATAACTTACGGCGTCGTCTTCATTGTCAAGACGATCGATCGATTTGTATGAGCTCAAGACTCCCGGAATTTGACCTAGAATCTTCCAGTTTAAGTCAACAACATCGGAATCGTAGTTACGATAATTTCGCCAATGTCCGAACATTCGTGATGAGTTCATCTTTCGTGAATTGATAAAGGGAAGATGTAATTGATAACAAACAACCAGAAGTATCAACCGGAATTGACGCATTTTCAATTTTCCAAAATAACTGCGAGACGTACAACAGTGAGAAAACGTTCATTAATTGCAGAAGTAAATATCCTACAAAACACTTTATTGCAGTTCACGTATCGACTGTATCGTTCAAACCAATAACCGCCATGTTGCTTTTTTATCGTATTTTATCGATTACACCAAACTGCCATACTCAACATTGATATGAGTTTTGAATGTGAATTAGACATTAGAGGTGAATATAGTATGATCCGTGTGTTGTCAACTTCGATACTAACTTTTCTAAATTGAATGCTAAATGTTCTGCCATTGTCGTCTGTTTGGCGACGTCGATAGAGTGGATATCCATCATTTCTAGTTTGTGTTTCCGAAAGAAAAGCACGTGGATAGTGAAAAGTCTCAAGCGTTTTTGAGACACGAAAAATAGTTGGAGATGCGCAATTTCAAATGCACTCCAATTACCTGTCGCGAAAAGACTTTTAAAACGTAAAAAGCGTGCGTTCTGTTCAACGGTTCACATAAGAGAGAGTTCTTTATTAAACTTAATCTAACTGCTAAGCCTTAATCTTAAAACTAACAGCTTAAACTAGTGGTAATATAAATATGTATTAAAAAGGGGTAAGTATAATAATGTTCAACTTTCGTTAAATATTGTAACATATTATGGTAAGTATTAAGGTAAGTAATAGAACCTTAAGATAAGTATTTTATAATAGATTTTCTTAACTTAATTTTTATTAATTCAATACTTTAAAAATTATTTAATTATTTTTTGTTTTAGATATAGATATGTCGCTTGACGCAACAGATAGTGTTTTGTGCATTTATTGTCAGACATACAAACCGAAGTAGGATTATGGTGTCCGCAAGGTCCATGAACCATATTGGTTTTCCTCACTTTGTACAATACTGTTTCTTTCTCTCCATCAGGAATTTCCTCAGAAATTATTTCATCAATTTGATTTGGTGTAACAACTATCCTCCTTTTTGCAATTCAACAGAGAACATCAGACATCGTAGCGGTTGTTTGAAAAGTCGTGCTGTGACATCGTGACGATCGCTTGCTGATTGCCACGATCCATAATTCCACACGCATGTCATCGCATCCTGGAAGTACTCATTCATGTGTCTTGGGCTGTCATACGTTGATGGCAAAAATAACGCCGAACGATATTAGGGCGACTTGTTCGTAACAAATTTCAATCTGCAATTGACCACTTTGTGTGAAACACGTATAAAGTTTTCACTGACTAATTTTCAATAATTTTTTTTTTGAATAGGCGGAATAAAAAATATGTGTGGCACTCGGGGACTGCCGCGGTAAAGCTATGGCTTAGCATTTTGTATCAACTTATGCAATTATAATA
>NW_024396043.1:0-45526 GCF_016617805.1 Bactrocera tryoni
AAATATTTCTATCTGGTAATAAGAAAAAAGAGAAAACTGTATGTAGGAGGACATCCCCGTTTCAATTTAAAACTCATGTTTGGAGAGGCTTTCTTAGATGTGTCTAGGAACCTGTTTTTCCGAGTACCAAACGAAAAAAAAATGTTTTTGAATCACGCTATTATACATAAGTACATGTAGGAAGGGAACACAGAAGCGGACAGAAATACTAATAATTACATCCGCTGCGCTGACAAATTGAGCGAACTTTGCGAAACTAATGAAACGAAGCCTAACACGGACAAGAACAAGTGACACCGACACAATTGAAGATGATCAGCCTGCGAGCAAGTTGCAATGTTAAAAAAACTGAAATGTGAAACAATAAAATAAAACAAGTAAGGAAGGGCTAAGTTCGGCTGTCACCGAACATTTTATACTCTCGCATGGTAAAGTGATAATCGAGATTTCATTATCCGTCATTTACATATTTTTCAAATACCGTATTTGTGTAAAGTTTTATTCCGCTATCATCATTGGTTCCTAATGTTTATACTCGTATTATACAGAGAAGGCATCAGATGGAATTCAAAATAGCTTTATATTGGAAGAAGGCGTGGTTGCGAACCGATTTCACCCATATTTCGTACATGTCATCAGGGTGTTAAGAAAATATTATATACCGAATTTCATTGAAATCGGTCGAGTAGTTCCTGAGATATGGTTTTTGGTCCATAAGTGGGCGACGCCACGCCCATTTTCAATTTTTAAAAAAATCATGGGTGCAGCTTCCTTCTGCCATTTCTTCCGTAAAATTTAGTGTTTCTGACGTTTTTTGTTAGTCGGTTAACGCACTTTTAGTGATTTTCAACATAACCTTTGTATGGGAGGTGGGCGTGGTTATTATCCGATTTCTTCCATTTACTAAATGTTCGTTGAGGTTCAAGGACGGTTTTTACCGAAAGAAAATTTCGAATATTTGCCGGAAAACCCCTTAAAACAGCTCTTTTCTTTTTCCCATACAAACGAATGATTGTTTGTTTGTTAGTAACGCTAAGAGAACGGCTGCACCAATCTTAATGAAATTTTCAGAGGTTGTTCGTTGTGGATCGGGAAAGGTTAGGAATAAAAATACTTTATACTTTTCATGAGGAAAAGTCGGAAAATTGGATAATTCCAAAAAGTAACTTTTTTCCCCCTGCTTTGAAATATCGTTTAAAATGGCGAAGATCACTTAGATAAATTTTAAATTAAGTTTCGAGTTCGGGGAACAACATAATACTGGTAACTCGAAAAAATTGTTGATGATATTTGCTGTTGTTGCTCTTTTAATTTTTGTAAAAATTTTTTTAAAATCACACCTTTAATAAAATTGAATTTTTGGGGATTAGTTTCTGGACTTTATCTACGGTATCCCGGTGACCTAAAATAAACGTTAATTTCCTTTGCAGCCTTAATTTTCATATTTTTTTTAAGAATCACTTTATTAATAATAAATTTCTATTAATTATCTAAAGAGGACAGGACTGAATACGTGAAATTAAAGTTAGATTTTTAGTTACACATAATTTTTTCGACAGCAATATAGAAGAAATCCAGAAACTACAAAATTGGAAAAGTGCTCTTTTCTTTGAGGGTATATCAGAATAACAGTTTTTAATAATAACGAATTTTCGGGATTTTTAAATGAAGACGGGACTGCACCTTTAATAATGAAAAAAGATCCAAATAATTTCTTTAACAGATAAATAAAAAAATCGAAACTTCGGTATCGGAAAATTGTAATCCCGAATCTTTATATTGAAAAACTGCTTTTTTCTTGAGATATTTATCAGCATAATAATTTTTTAATAATCGGGATTTTTCGGAACTGAATCCTTAATACGAAGGTTAGTTGAATTTCTTTCCATTAATAGCAAAATAACATAAAACGAATTTTGTAATTTCGAAACTTCAACATAAGAAAAGTGTTGTTGCTTATCTTTTCAGATATATCTCGGATATGTTTGATAGTCAAGAATTTTCGGGATTTTAAAATTTATTCGGGATTGAAACCAAACTAAGAAAATCAGATAAAAATCTTGCTTCTAACAGTAAAAAAGTGAATCCCGGAATTGCCTATTTTTCAGATATCTATTATAATTATAATTTAAATAATACAAATTTTTTGGAATTTTAAAAATCGTTTCGGGGTGGTTTTCTTATCTGAAACTTCAAGGTTAAAAAACCATTGCTACTTATGTCATTTTGTTCAGCAACGATTTTTTGGAACATCAAATTTACACTTTTTATTTTTATCAATTTTTTTTGGAATTTTTTGGAACATCAAATTTACACTTTTTATTTTTATCAATTAAGTTTTAAGGTTTTAGTTTCAAGGAAGTATTAACATTACACCAAAGTTTATGGTTCTGAAAAAAATGAAAAATAATAAGAGTGTCAGGATTGTTGAGAACTAAGTTTCCATTAAGTTCTATTTCGAAATTCGTTTGGCTTATACCTAATCAGAATTTTCATGTAAATTTCATATTTCTGGGCATATACCGTTAATTTTATTATTTGTGAATCCACTTGTTTTTGTTTTTCTTGTTTTTTTGGCTACCTTCATTCGACTACCGGAGTCACTTTACAGCCATTAGAAACACCCCCTAAAAGAATCGATCCTACATTTGAGGTAGGCGTGCGAATAAACCAAGCTCCACTCTTTTCCTCTCACTTCTTTAATTTACCCTCTTTTATAGTAAAAAGCAAAAAGTACGTACCCTAATTTTGACTTATTTTAAGTCCCTAGACAACATACAACTCGTACTATAGCATCAAACTAATCAAAACACAATAGTCGTAAAAGTTTATGTGTAGTAGTCTACGTTTATACGCAATCACCAGAAGCAACAATCTGTGATTTGAAAAGCAGCTTGCAAAGATTTCAATATCTTTTGATTAAACCGGAGCAACTCATTTAACCCTCATCGAGACCCTCGGGTCTGGCCAGGCATATTTTGTTTTTAAATGTTATTTAAATATTTTTAGAGTGTAGCAAACGACTTGCGCTTCCAGGTAGCTTCCTAGAATTTTATTGTCTATAGAATTCAGAAAAAAATTCAAGGACATCGTATCGAAAAGGACGAAAAAAAAAATTATAATATTACACCTGAGTGCACTAATGGTGCTTGGCTAGACCCCATATATTTTGTATGAAAATATATGAACTTTGGTATGTTTCTATCACTTCGCACGGTTGATTTATCTGTTTTCATGTTCGTTACATGTCCAAATTGGTTTGTATGTTTATCTAGGTCAAAGTCTTTAGCCGCTAGAGCGTTTTAAAGGTTAAGAAAATGTTCTCAAAATGTTACATTTTTTGTGAACGCTATTGCCACGCCCCTGGTAGGGATAGAGAGACGTTGAGGGCTTTCCTGAAAGCCCCCGGGGTGAACCAACTCGCAAAATGGTTTTGATCCCCCCCGGCCCCATACCCCCCAACTGTAGTGAAACAAAGGGGGACATGGTGAAAACCCATTTTCGCCTATTGCTACGCCACCGGTGGCGAATTATACATTTCCTGAAAGCTCTTTAAATTACCTAACCCGGCCTAGCCAAGCACCATTGGTCTTGACTAAGTGTATCAGACCGTTGGTCTCGACCAGGGTTAATATTTCTAAAGTACAAAGGCGAAAGTCAAGCGAACTATGAGACATGCACGCGTAAGCTACGCATTAAAATATGCCACGAATCCTCTTGCAGTCATGTAGAACGTTTGCAAGTTAAGGAAATGAGTTTTTAATTGTCAGAGTGCATCAAAGCGATTTGCGGTACAATTTTGAGACTGTGCGATAAAAAGTTTGTATGAATCATGAATTTCATGACTTGCAAAATGGCGGTAGTGGTAACTAACCATAGCCCAAAGTTAGGCGCGCTAAAGTGAAAGTATGTATGTGTATGGAAATCTGAGTGGCTAATAAATGAGAAAGTTTAATGCAATAACTGTACAATTCTCGTTATGAAAATTTATAAATTAAAAAAAATATTTTTGAAGCGGTGCAGAGCTATGAGTTAAGGTGAAGACATACCTAAGAGTTTCGTAGACCGATAAGGACTTAACCGATGTGGGTTGAGTAATTAGGTTAACAGCGGCCACCTGTCAATTGCAACAGCACACCAGTAAATTCGACCACCACCCACTTCCCTATATGCTTAGTGCCGCCTAAGTGCGCTTAACGCTGTACGAAAATTTTGTAGCGCGCCATAGCTAGCCAATAAGACTAACGCTTACGATTGAGCGCTCTACGCGTTCAAGGATAGCATAATGGAGGCGCAGCGCACGTACTTGTAACAGCAAATATTGCGCGCTTTATTTCCGCTTACATAGTTTTCCAGCAACAAGCCTTGCATTGCGCCTTCCTACGCGAAATAGCGCAGATTCATCCAATAGTATTAACGCCGTGTTGTTGTTGAACTTTTTGTTGTTGTTGAACTTTTTGTTGTTGCTGAACTTTTTGTTGTTGTTGAACTTTTTGTTGTTGTTGAACTTTTTGTTTTTGTTTCGAACTGTTGCCACCATAGAAGGTAACGCATAAGTCCTTGTGCAAATATTTAAAATGGCAGCGCAGCATTTAAATGTGCCGTTTCCGCTTTGGTTGCGGATTGTGGCGGCGCCCAACAAATAAACACTCGACGACGCACCACAAAACCGCATTGAGCACACTTTGTTATTGTATTTTTTCATCATGTTATTGTTGCAGGCAATCAAATTTTCTCAAGCGTTAATTATGCAAATATACTAGGCAAAAGGAATACCAGACACACATACAAGCCAGAATGCTGAGCGGTGGCAGGGATAGCACGTTGGCAGACAGCCGCGCGTCAGCCGCAAACATCTACTTATATGTACATAAGTTAACGCCAAATACGTTAACAGTGCCAAAGGCACCTCACTTCCGCCCCCAAACTTTCGCTGACGCAGCACACGCGCCGACGTTTGCTTGCAACACCCAGACTTCACTTCCGCTCCCAAGCTTTTGCTAACGCAGCACACGCGCCAACGTTCTGGCAGCGATCAGAAGGGAGTTCTAGGAATCCGATCACCAGGCAAGACAGGTGACCGGATCAGTTAAGGCTAGTTTAAGCTTACATTTAAGTTTGATAATTGTAATTATAGCAGTCCGTTTTTAGGCTAAAATAAAGACGGCCAGAGCTCGTGCTCTGACCAAAATAAAAATAAATTTTTTTTTTTATTATTTCCCGCGTAGGGGAAATTAACTCATATATGTGTTTGGTGTGTGCGCCAATGCTCGCACGCTATTTTATTGTCGAGAAAAACATATTGTTGTACAACAACCCTGCAAACAACAGTCATCCAAACACGTTGCGCACTGTGTTGAAGTGAATTCATTTTGTTTGCTTATGCGAGTGTGTGTGGATTTGTTTCTAAATTTTCTGCCGCTGCTGCAGCACAGTGGGCGATTGGGCCTCGCTAGCGGCATTTAATTCAAATTTTCAAATTTGAAAAAGCGTTAATTTTTTTTACAAATCGATTACAGATGCTTTGATTAGATTTTTGGCGGTGTTTTATAAGCTCTACGATCAGCTGATCATCAGCTGTGAGCTGTCAAACACAAAATATGTTTTAGCAAGTGCTTTACAATATTTTTTCTTTGTTGTGCGCATTGATTTCGAGCTCCTTGGAAATTTACAATTTTTGCTTGTTTTATTAAAAGTGTGGCTTTTTATTAACTTCAAGGTATGTATTACATAAAAAATCAGTGTTTGTGACCGGTCTGTAAATGTGTTGTTCATAAAACGTAGTGGTAATTAAGTGTATTAACAACTAGCCCGCACTAGCGTGCACCTGTCGTTCGTGGAGTAGAAGTTACAACAATCGCACGGATTAGGTCTAACTCATTTTTTAGCTGGAAGTATGAGTCATTGTGCGTCCAAAATGTGTAATATGAACTGCTATTACCTGCTAACCTTTAAATCATGGGACATTTTAGGAACAATGACGGTAGCAAAACGGGAACTTTTTTTAGATGGCATGAAGAAGCAATCCCAACCAAGAAGTTTCTCACAATGGAAAACTTTGTATTTGGTACTGTTCTCAAAAACCTTAAAAAAAAAGCTGTGAAATTTTACTAGTAAGCTTGTAGAAAAGTGGAAAAACTGTAGAAGAAATAAGGTTTTTTTTGAAAACAAAAACCAGGAATGGCTAGATACGCCGTTAGTATTGATTGAAAGATCATCTTCCGAAATTATTGGACGTCCACAAAAGATATTTCGGAGTGTTGCAAAACAACGCAAGTTAAGAAATTGTCAGGCCTTACTGAAGATGTGCCATCAGAAGCATTGTTGGTAGCTGCAAGCTGCAGCTTGTATAAAGGTGGAAAACGTAGTGCTTCACAGGTGGTGTCAATGATAAACGCCGACGAAGAGTTTAGCGGTAAGATTTTGAAAACTATGAGTACTCCTCAGCGTCTACCGACAAAACTTTCTGATGAAAAAGCACTGGCGCTATTTGTAGATGTTGGACATACCAAGTACACATGGAATTTGTCAAAGAGAGCCGCTAAAGGGCAAAACGCCGATATATATCCATGCTACGACAAACTGCGTTGTGCGAAAAAAAAATGTTATCCTAGTGTCATCACGGTCACTGATCATTTCGCTGAAGTACCATTACAAAGCTTAGTACACCATCCGATTGCTAGGATTATTGAAGCACACCCAGAAAGTTTTCAAAACCATATTGAAAATAACAATAACATCCAATTAACTGCTACCTACAAATGGGGTTGTGTTGGCAGCAGCGGCCATTCTACTTACAGGCAAAAATTTAATGACTTCGATGGAGAGATGATAGATCAATATTTATTTTCAATTTGTATGGTACCATTGATAGTGCAGAAAGGATCGACAGTTTTATGGAAAAACAATCGGTATTCTTCTACCCGATATTGTCGACCCATTAAATTACTTTGCGAGAAAGAATCGGCAGACTTGTCTCGCAGAGAAATTCAAAACATTAAGAGCCAAATATTAAATATTTTTCCAACATTTGTGAGTACCTTAAGAATTGATCACCAATTTCATATGACCATGCTTGATGGCAAAACGTTCAGTGTCATATCGGAATCGGATTCGCAAACATGCGGAATCTGTAGCGCGAATCCCAAAAATATGAACGATCTAAATTTGGTGAAAAGCTTTCCTATTAATGCAAACCTATTTGAATATGGCTTATCAAGTCTCCACGCATGGATTAGGTTTTTCGAGTGTGTTTTGCACATTGCATATAGAATACCAATACAAAAGTGGCAAGCTCGTGGTGCTGACAAGGATCTCGTTGAACAAAATAAAAGAAGTATTCAGTAGAAGCTAAGGGAAGAAATGCATTTGTTGGTGGATATACCAATAGCTGGTACTGGCAGCACGAACAACGGAAACACTGCAAGGAGGTTTTCCCAACAACCAGATTTGGCTGCTTGTATAACAGGAGTATATGATTTAATATATCGATTTAGCGTAATCTTACGAGCATTGGCTTGTGGATACGACATAAATTCGGACGCATTCGGATCTTACGCATTGGAAACTGCCGAAATTTTTGTTAAAGCATACTCCTGGTTTTACATGCCATCGTCTGTTCACAGAATTTTAATTCATGGAGCAGATATAATAAACCATTTTTCCCTTCCGATTGGTATGATGTCCGAAGAAGCTCTTGAAGCCAGGAACAAGGACTATCGAAACATACGCTAGAGCAATACAAAAAAAAAAAATTCCAGGAAAAATACAATGGAAGATATCATAAATGCTTTATTAGTTTCGTCTGACCCTTTGATATCTTCATTGTCAAATGGGTCTTCAATTTCGACTGCAAAAAATATTATTATGGACGATGATGTTAAGAGCTTGCTTTTAATGAAGCATCTAGATATGCCTGATTCTGATTCCGAAAATAATTTTGATTTATAAAATTTGTTTATTGAAGGTAAAAAAATTTTTGAAATTAAAATAAAATAAAAAAATTAAAATTTAAAAAAATAAATTTAAACAAAATTTTTTTTTCTTAAAAAATTCTATGACTTTTTTCTGAGCTGTGAAAAAAACCGTCTGAAGATATCTTTTTTCGTTTAGAAGTTATTAATTAAATGCCGCTAACGAGGCCCAATCGCCCACTGTGTGCTGTGAGCGCCTAAAGTGGCGTATGAGTAATAGTATGTTCCTTTCATGATATTTGCAACTTTTAACTCGTCAGCGGGAAGGCGTTCTGCACTTTTTTTATGGCGAGATGTAAACAAATCATCAAAAGGCTCTGTTTCCCTTACAACAGTAGTGTGGGACTTTAACCCACTAAAAAAAAACATCTCATTAACGACACATAGCTTTGGTGAATTGCCCTGCAGAACTACCGATTAAGTATTACATCGCAGAGCAAGCTAAGCCTATTGACTATAACGTCTCAGGGATTTTCGAGCTGGTTTTGGCTGTTTGCCTCGCTATATTGCAGTCGCTCTAGTCTTCGCTGCTCTTGAATGACCTTAGCGGTCCAGTGCTTAACATGGTTCCACGCCCACTTTGACCGCAGCATGCGTGGCACTACATATGTTATCTTGCATTATTCTTTCAGAAATTTCCGTTTCTAAAAATGTCCTATCCTCCTCATATTTTGGGCAATGGAAAAAGATATGTCCGGCATTCTCTTTTCCATAACCACAAGATGAGCATACCTCATCATGGCCATATTTGTGGAGGTATTCCCTAAAACAGCCATGACCACTTAATAGCTGCGTCAAGTGAAAATCAACGTCGGCATGCTTTCTGCTAAACCAGGTTTCCACATTTGCAATCAACCTGTGCGTCCATCGTCCTTTGATCGCTGAGTCCCACATAGACAGCCATTCTTTCAGGCTCTCCTGTCTTTCTTCCTCGCGCTCTCTAGCTGTAGGGGCTTGCCGATACTTTTGCTTTTATTGTACACTCTCTTTAACTCACTAGCCATTATTTCAGGTGGCATTATACCTGCAATCACTCCTGCGGCTTCGTGAGACACCGTACGGAAGGCGCTGGCAACTCCAAGCGCACTTAACCGAAACAACGACCTTACCGGTTTCGTATACGTTTTTTGTTTTAGCGCATTAGCCCACACTGGTGCTGCATACATGACTATTGACTGAGTCACTTTTGCCAGTAATAGCCTCCGGCTCTGACTTGGCCCGCCTGTATTAGCCATTATTCGACTTAAAGCTGAGTTAACTCGCGCCGCTTTTTCACAAGCCTTCTCTATGTTTGTTTCGAAGTTCATCCTCGTATCGATTATTACGCCTAAGTATTTTGGGAATGACTCTGACGTTATTTTATGCCCGTTAATATCCAAGGTGACGACCAAAGTTCTTCCTGCTAGATATGAGTACTGCTTGAGGTTTTTGTCCTGCCTGTTGAAGCTTCGCTGCTGTTAGCCATCTCTTTATTTTTTGTGCAATATTGCTGCAAAAGTCTTCGATTTGGTGCAGTTCTTTTGCCACGATTGTCACCGCTATATCATCCGCATACCCTATCATTTCCACCTCTTTCGGTGTTGGGGATGTTCCATAGGAGTGGGCCTAGCACCGATCCTTGGGGTACTCCACCAGTAACTGCATACCGCCTTACCCCTTCATCCGTATCATACAACAGTACTCGGTTCGAGAGGTAGCTACTTATGATACGCAGAAGGAACGATGGCGTTTTAAGAGCCTCTAGTGCTTTCATTATGTGGGCCCAACTAGCGGAGTTGAATGCACTTTTTATGTCCAGCGTGACAACGGCACAATATTTTTTGGAACCGTACATCCACCTAGTTCCCTCGATGGCTTTGTCTGCAATTTCGGTAACTTTTTTGATTGCGTCAATTGTCGAGCGTCTTCTGCGAAAGCCGTACTGCTTGTCAGATAAGCCCTTTACCTCTTCAAGGTGTTTTTCTTGCCGATCACTTATTACCCGTTCGAGGATTTTACCCATAGTATCGATCATACAGAGGGGCCTGCATGAACTTGGGTCCCCTGGTGGCTTGTTTGGTTTGAGTAACAGAACTAAACGCTGTATTTTCCATTTATTCGGGAAAACTCCATCCCTCAGGCACTTATTGAAGAAGTCCGTAAAATATTTGGGTTTGACTTTGATGGCAGTTTTTAAAGCCCTATTGGGAATGCCATCCAAACCAGGTGCTTTGCGTTACCAAAACGTTCCGAAGCTTTTACAATGAAGTCGTAATCCACTGGCAGAAAAACTGGCTCTAAGCTATCTATGTCTACTGTTTGCGTTTGTTGTTTTGGAAACAGAGTCTCTACTATCTCTTTAAGTGGTATTAGGCAGGTCGGCATTTGTCCCATGGATTTTCTTCCGCTTTATCGCAAAGTTCTTTAAAGTACGCAGCTTTGCTTTTCTTGATTGCTGCTCTAAGTTCTTTCCGTCTCGCTTTAAACGTTTCACGTAGTAGCTCAAATTCCAAGATTCCTCTACTTCTTTGGTATCTCCGCCGGATTTTGTTGCAGTCACTTCTTAAAACAGCAATTTCACCATTCCAACAATATACTGGCTTTCGGTTGTGGTTGTATTTTTTCCTTACCATAGCAGCATCGCAAGCTCTGCTAACATGGTCAGTAATTTTGCTTGTTTATTCGCGTCGTTTGAGCTGCTTAATTTTTCGTCCATCATTATTTTAAATAAATCTTCATCTATTGATTCGTCTTTCCATCCTCTACTTTGGGCTTTTCTTGGCCACCCAGTTCTCTTTTGGCGTTTATTACAATTGCAAGTGTCTATTATTATCACTTGGTGGTCACTATGTGTGTATATATCACATATTTGCCACTTCGTCTTTCCTGATAGGGATCTACTCACAAACGCAATGTCGATTATGGAACCATATCCATTTTTTTCAAATGTATTCTGGGTTCCCGTGTTTAGCAGCACCACATCAAGTACCGAGAATGCTTTGAGCAAGGCATTCCCACGTTGATTTGTTTTTCTGCTTCCCCATTCCAAGGCCCAGGCGTTGAAATCTCCTGCAATTAGATTCGGAGTTGTTGTTTGGGCATCTCTAACAAGTTCGTCAAGAATTTTTTCGTACACTTCCAGCGATAAACTTGGTGGCAAGTAGCAACTATAGATATGGGTACCACAAACTTTTGCTCTGGCATAGAACGATCGGCCACACAGTGTTCTTTCTTGCACCGCCTTATCGCCGCAGATCCATATTGCCACTTTACCTGTGCTATCTGAGACCCATGTTCCTGCCTTTAGAGTTTTGTATTGCTCGCATATTATTGCAACATCTATTTTCATTTCGTAGACTGTTTGATTTAGCAGTTCCTGCGCTGCTTCGCAATGGTTTAAATTTACTTGGAGGATTCTCATTTCCTTTTGCTGCTTGGTGCTAGGTAAACTGGGCATCTTTTACTGCCGATTTGATGGTTGGTATTTGGCCTTCCATTGATTTTGCAGGATACACAGAATGGTTCCTTCACACATGCTTTAGCAAAATGTCCCTTTTCTCCACACTTCATGCAGCATTTGCTTCTGTCTTCTGGGTTTGTGCACTTGCCTGCTATGTGGCCATATTCGAGGCATCTGTAGCATTTTTAAGGTTCGCAGTTTCCCGTATTCTGCACACGACCCAGCCAATCTTGACTTTTCCTGCGTCCAGTAGACGCCTTGCCTCTTTCTCTGGGAGGCTTAAGACTTCTGTTTGTGCTCCTGCATACGCTTTTCTCATATTTATAATAGAACTCTTCTCCACATTGAGTTCTTTTAGCTGTGACCGAATTGCTTGAACTACATCGTCCTTTGTAGTAACATCGTCTAAGTCCCGAATTTCTATTAGTTTATCGTGCGTTAAAACTCTAATTTCCACCTTGTTGCCTTTGCAAATTTCTTCCTTGTATCCATTGCTATTTCCTCTTTGATCTTGTGCCAGCTCCAGCAAGATCTCTTCTTTGGTTGTTTTTTTGATACGCGACACGTTTTCGCCCAAATTTTGGAGAGTTTCTTCTTTTTTAACCGCTTGTAATATCTCGCTATAAGACATGTCTCCAGTTTTCGTGATCACGATCGCATCAGTTTCGGAGGGGGCCTGCGATTAACTTTCTTCTGTTCTTTGATGACTTTCCTCCCTTTGTTTTTGACTGTCATCCAGCTTCCATCCTTTGGCGTTTCTTTTCTCTTTTCAACGCAGGGGCCCATCTCTATTTTGCCTTCCATTCCGTTTTTCACCGTCTCCAATTGATCGGATATCTTGCTCTTTTTGGTGGCGCTCTCCGATTGGCATTATTTTCTTCCCGCAGTCTTTTGGGTGTTGCTTCTGTCACGCTTTTAGCAAGGTTAGCTGCTCGATCTGCTTTTCTAGAGCTTGCATTTTGCTCTTGTGCACGTGAATGCAGCATCGAAATGGCACTTATAAGCTCTCGCATGCCATTATTTATGGAACGTTGAGGTGGACGCATCAAACTTATGAGTTTATTGATGCTGTCCCCTAGCTCTGCCATATAGTCCCTACCCGCTTGCACAATTTTTACTGGAGGCGTACTACCTATTTGTAGCGAGGGCGGCGACGATCGTGCCCGTACAGGTCATAAAAAAACTGACACATACGAACGCCAAACCCTTTGAGGGTTTTATATGATCTTTGGTGAGTTCAATGAGCTTTTAGTTTATATATAGAGAAGACAAAAACACTGACTCATTTTTTTACATTTAACCAGGGAAATAACCTTCAGCAAGAATAAAAGATTAAGGTCCGATCCGGTTATTTGTACCCTAGTGTTGTGGGAACGAAAAGCTCTCTAATTTAGAGATCTGATACGAAGATTTCACTCAGTTGCTTAAAGGAATTAGGAAACTTTTGGAACATACTTAATACTACTTGAATACAGATTTGAAATGAAGATTATGCACACAAGAAAAATTATTTTGTCGGAACTATTGCAGATCAGTTCAAGCGTTCTAGACCGATGGTGAAAGCTGCCTATTTGACAATGTAATAATGTTTACATTAATCTGTTTTTCTTTTATCTTCTGAAAACTAAACTATTACCTGATTGTCATGCTCTTTGGGAAACGTATAGAATATGCGTAGCCACGTTTATAAATTCCTTTGTTTGGATAGCAGAGACAGAAGGAACAGGGGTTAGCAATAAATATGGGCACTTTATATGTAAATTTAAATGAACTGAGAGATGACAATTCAAGCGCCTTGTAAGCAAAACAATTTGTTTTCGGAAAGATCGAAAGAAATGCTGGTACGATGAGGCTGTCGTGCCAAAGAGGCAATCTAGTGGCTGATAATCAGAATATACTGAAGTTATCCAGGAAACACTTTTTTAACCTGCTGAACGGCAGTGAAAGTATTACACCTAGAGATGGCGAACTCGGTTTCTATTCTCGACTATGACGACCACAAAGTGGCAGGGGCCGATGGATTATTCAAATACGGCGGCGATGAATTGACAAGGTGCATGCATCAGCTTCTTTGCAAGATATCTTCTTCTTAATTGGCGTAGACACCGCTTACGCGATTATAGCCGAGTTAACAACAGCCAGTCGTTTCTTCTTTTCGCTACGTGGCGCCAATCGGATATTGCATGCGTAGCCAGGTCCTTCTCCACCTGGTCCTTCCAACGGAGTGGAGGTCTTTCTCTTCCTCTGCTTCCCCCGGCGGTTACAGCGTCGAATACTTTCAGAGCTGGAGTGTTTTCATCCATCCGGACAACATGACCTAGCCAACGTAGCCGCTGTCTTTTAATTCGCTGAACTATGTCAATGTCATCGTATATCTCGTACAGCTCATCGTTCCATCGAATGCGATATTCGCCGTGGCCAACGCGCAAAGGAGCATAAATCTTTCGCAGAACTTTTCTCTCAAAAACTCGCAACGTCGACTCATCAGTTATTGACATCGTCCAAGCCTCTGCACCGTATAGCAGGACGGGAATTATGAGTGACTTATAGAGTTTGGTTTTTGTTTGTCGAGAGAGGACTTTGCTTCTCAATTGCCTACTCAGTCCGAAGTAGCACCTGTTGGCAAGAGTTATCCTGCGTTGGATTTCCATGCTGACATTGTTGGTGGTGTTTACGCTGGTTCCAAGATAGACGAAAATATCTACGACTTCAAAGTTATGACTGTCAACAGTGACGTGAGTGCCAAGACGCGAGTGCGACGACTGTTTGTTTGATGACAGGAGATATTTCTTCTTGCCCTCGTTCACTGCCAGACCCATTTTCTGTGCTTCCTTGTCCAGTCTGGAGAAAGCAGAACTAACGGCGCGGGTGTTGAGGCCGATGATATCAATATCATCGGCATACGCCAGCAGCTGTACACTCTTATAGAAGATGGTACCTTCTCTATTTAGTTCTGCAGCTCGAACTATTTTCTTCAGAAGCAGGTTGAAGAAGTTGCACGATAGGGAGTCGCCTTGTCTGAAACCTCGTTTGGTATCGAACGGCTCGGAGAGGTCCTTCCCGATCCTGACGGAGCTTTTGGTGTTACTCAACGTCAGTTTACACAGCCGTATTAGTTTTGCGGGGATACCAAATTCAGACATCGCGGCATAAAGGCAGCTCCTTTTCGTGCTGTCGAAAGCAGCTTTGAGGTGGTGTGTGTCGATTCTTCTCTCACGGGTCTTTTCCAAGATTTGGCGCATGGTGAATATCTGGTCGGTTGTTGATTTTCCAGGTCTGAAGCCACACTGATAAGGTCCAATCAGTTTGTTGACGGTGGGCTTTAATCTTTCACACAATACGCTCGATAGAACCTTATATGCGATGTTGAGGAGGCTAATCCCACGGTAGTTGTCGCAGATTGTGGGGTCTCCTTTTTTATGGATTGGGCATAGCACACTTAAATTCCAATCGTTGGGCATGCTTTCGTCCGACCATATTTTACAAAGAAGCTGATGCATGCTCCTTATCAGCTCTTCGCCGCCGTGTTTGAATAGCTCGGCTGGCAATCCGTCGGCCCCTGCCGCTTTGTTGTTCTTCAGGCGGGCAATTGCTATTCGAACTTCTTCATGGTCGGGTAATGGAACGTCTGCTCCATCGTCATCGATTGGGGAATCGGGTTCTCCTTCTCCTGGTGTTGTGCGTTCACTGCCATTCAGCAGGCTGGAGAAGTGTTCCCTCCATAATTTAAGTATGCTCTGGGCATCAGTGACTAGATCACCTTTGGGGGTTCTACAAGAGTATGCTCCGGTCTTGAAACCTTCTGTAAGCCGCCGCATTTTTTCGTAGAATTTTCGAGCATTACCCCTGTCGGCCAGCTTATCAAGCTCTTCGTACTCACGCATTTCGGCCTCTTTCTTCTTCTGTCTACAAATGCGTCTCGCTTCCCTCTTCAACTCTCGGTATCTATCCCATCCCGCACGTGTAGTGGTCGATCGTAACGTTGCGAGGTAGGCAGCCTGTTTTCTCTCCGCTGCGACACGGCACTCCTCGTCGTACCAGCTGTTCTTTTGCACTTTCCGAAAACCAATGGTTTCGGTTGCAGCTGTACGTAAGGAGTTTGAAATGCCGTCCCACAGTTCCCTTATACCGAGTTGTTGACGAGTGCTCTCAGAGAGCAGGAGTGCAAGCCGAGTAGAGAATCGTTCGGCTGTCTGTTGTGATTGCAGCTTCTCGACGTCGAACCTTCCTTGTGTTTGGTGGCGCGCGTTTTTTGCTGCACAGAGGCGGGTGCGAATCTTAGCTGCAACAAGATAGTGGTCCGAGTCGATGTTAGGACCTCGGAGCGCACGCACATCTAAAACACTGGAGACGTGTCTTCCGTCTATCACAACATGATCGATCTGGTTGGTAGTTTTTCGATCCGGAGACAGCCAGGTAGCTTGATGAATCTTCTTATGCTGGAATCTAGTACTACAGATAACCATATTTCGGGCCCCGGCGAAGTCGATCAGCCTCAACCCATTTGGGGGGATGTTTCATCGTGGAGGCTGAATTTACCGACCGTAGTACCAAAGATACCTTCTTTGCCCACCCTGGCGTTAAAATCGCCAAGCACGATTTTGACATCGTGGCGGGGGCAGCTCTCACAAGTGCGCTCCAAGCACTCATAAAAGGCACCTTTGGTCACATCGTCCTTCTCTTCCGTCGGGGCGTGGGCGCAAATCAGCGATATGTTGAAGAACCCTCGCTTTGATGCGGATTGTTGCTAGACGTTCATTCACCGGAGTGAATGATAGTACTCGGCGACGGAGTCTCTCTCCCACCACGAATCCTGTACACCAAACTTGCGCTCCTTTATATGGCCACTGTAGTAAATGTCACAAGGACCTACTCGTCTTTGTCCTTGTCCCGTCCATCGCATTTCTTGGACGGCGGTGATGTCAGCCTTTATTTTCACGAGGACATCAACCAGCTGGGCAGCGGCACCTTCCCAATGTAAGGGACCAGACATTCCAGGTGCATGCCCTTAAATCGTAGTCCTTATTTCGTTTGTCATGGTCGTCATCAAAAGGGGGGTCTCTCATCCGAGGCTGGTTGTTACTGTTCATTGGGGGTGTGTTTTTTACGTGGCGGGTCCCAAGCCCAGCGCACAACCCTTGTAGGGAATGTTTCGCCTTCTCACTTTAGCTCGCCTTCGAACGGATGTTCTTAGGCTACCCAGAGGATACTTGGTCAAAGACCGGAAGTAGTGAGCTGCTTGAGTCATATGTAAAAGAATCGTTTCTGGCCACTCCCAAGTGAATGGCGATCAAAGAACTTTCCTCACTTGCGTGAACTTCTACACATGACTCCATCCTCCATCTTTGCAAGATATGGTCGGATAAAATCATGACCTAAGTGTGCTTTACCCAATCCACAAAAAAGGCGATACACCTGAAAAATCTACTATCGACCAGAGTTTTACTATGCGCCAAAAGTAAAGACTCGTGAAAGGAAGATCGACACACACCACCTCTTCGTAGATTTTAAAGAAGCCACCCACAGCAGGAAGAGGAACTGCCCCTATGCGGCTAATTCATAACTTGGTATCCCCGCAAAGCTAATACGGATGTGTGAGTTGACGGTGAGCAACATCAAAAGGTCGATACCAAGAAAGGTTTCAGGCAAGGAGACGTCCTATAGTGTGACTTCTTCAATAAATTGCTGGAGAAAATAATACGAGCTACAGAGCTAAATAGAGAAGTTACAATCTTCTATCAGAGTGTACAGCTGCTGGCGTACGCCGATGATATTGATATAATTGGCCTCAACAATCGCCCCATTGGTTCTGCTTTCTCCAGACTGGATGAAGAAACGAGGCTTATGGGTCTGGTTGTGAACGAGGACAAAGCAAATAAGTATCTATTGTCACCAAACATATAGTCATCGTTTTCGCGACTTGGCGCGCACGTCACTGTTGACAGTCATAACTTCAAACTCGTAGATAATTTCGGCTATCTTGGAACCAGTATTAACGCCAACAACAATATCAGCCATGAAATCCAACGCATAGTAACTCTTGCCAACAGGTCCTACTTTGGCAATTGAGAAGTAAAGTCCTCTCTCGAAGAAAAATGATAAAAGGCCAAACGCTATAGGTCACTTTTTATTCCCGTCCTGCTATACGATGCGGAGGAATGGACAATCACATCATCTGATGAGACGGCCTTAAGGGTGTTCGAGAGAAAGGTTTTGTGTAAGATTTATGGTTTTTTGGAAAGGTGGAAAATTGTAGTCGACGGAACGATGAGCTGTACGAGATATACGGTGACATTGACATAGTTTAGCCAATCAAAAGACAGCACAGGATAGATCATGTGGTGCTAATAGATGATATCAGTTCAGTTTTGAAGGCATTCGACTCAATACCGGCCGGTGGAAGCAGAGGATTAGAAAAACCTTCCCTATGTTTGCGAGATTCATTGGCAAATAACGAAAAGAAGAAACGACTGGGGCGCTGATGTTAATTCGGCTATAACTGTGCGAGTGGTGTCTACGCCAGTAAAGAATAATAAATTTAGCTCTCATTTCGACAACCTTCTGAAGAAATTCCGCTAGTAAAGTTCAAAATAAACCAATCCATCGTCATTACAACCGCCATTGCGTCTTAAGGTATGCTACTTTTTCAAATATTTTTTCGCAAAATATGTACTTTTATTTTTCAAAGTCGCACCAACATTGCATGCAGCTTATTATCAAATGCTTAAACCAATTAGCAACACATTGCTACCTGTCATGTGCCAACCCACACTGGACCCTAGCACAGCATTGGAGCTCTCAAATTGCAAGTAACTGACCCAAAGCGACAAATTACTGGCAGCCAACACCAGAGCGCAGTCGCCGCAGTGGAGATCTAGTAGATAACTTGGCTAACTTCATCTGGATTCAAATGGGAATAGAAGGAAATGAAAAGGCAGAGGAGTTGATCCGCTCGTGGGCTGCCCAGCTCCTTCAAGCGCAATGGTTTCTAAAGAAATACGAGCAACACTGGACATACCATTTATTTTGGGGTAGTGTTGATGGGGGACAGACTAAAAAGCGTATATTTCTAGGAAAATTGGAGATTAGTAACAGTATAGGATTAATCAGAAAATGGGAAAAGTGAATTCAACGGAATGCAGAGCATACGTGGCGGAAGTGGAAAGTAATTAAATTTTTGGTCAAATCCACTGAGTTGCTGGAAAAGGCTTCATTTGATTACTACCCGAAAGCACAGTGGGCTAATGATGGCCTAAATGTGGAAGCGCCAATGGGCCTCTTTTTTCGACCAACCAAGAACACAATATCCCTTTAAAAAAATGTATACAGTTGAATCGCGATAAAGTTAACCAATCCATCCTTAGAACATGGATGTTTTACTTTTCCGAATTATTAACTTTTTCAAAGGGTTTTCAAATTTGAAAAAAAAACATGGAAATAAACATAAATTTGGTGATATAATAAGTTTAATTTATTTGCATGACTCACTTTTACTCATAACAAAACAGAAACTTGGATTTAATTTATAATTTTTCACAATTTATTTTATGTAAATCGAGATTTGTTTGTTTCTTTTCTTTTGTGTAATAGCTCCTGACAATTTTCGTGCGCAAATTAATAAGATGTGATATCTGATTTGCATCATTATTGTTTTCGTACCACTTTATCAAGGTATTAATGCAATCAACTGCTTCCGAAAAACTCACTTTCTGTTGTTGCATATCTTTCTTGATAACTGGTTCTTCAACTTCATTGTCAGATACTTCGAAATGTTCATCATTCTCCGTATTTTGGTCGTTGATCCAATTTTCGCTGTCTTCCCTGCTGACGTCAACACCACCCATCTTGGACAATTGTATCACTCGAAGTGTATCATCGTGAGAACTATATGATCTAATCAATGTAAGCAGTGGAATTTCGTCTTCGCTGACGTATTGATCATCGTCTCACTGTTTTATGCTTCTCCAAGCTTTTATAAACACAGCTCTTGGCAATTCATCACATGCTGATTTAAGCAGCAAAATGGCATAACGAATTGAATGTCTTTTCAAAATATTCTCAACCGGAACGTTTTCTTTTGCTACAATGTTCCATAACAGTTTAGCCCGGTATCTTAACTTGAGCAGTCTAATGCGATTTGATCCATGGGCTGCGAAATAGCTGTCACGTTAGGTGGCAAAAGCTTTACCGCAATGTTTCCATCATCTGACTGTAACTTGTCAATTGGCTTCTGTGCAGTACAGTTGTCAATAAGCAATAATGCCTTTGGTAGTAAATTATTTTCAGCAGAAAATTTGTGAACCTGAAAAATATTTTGGCACACTTAAAAATATAAATGATAAAAAAAAATAAAATTTACCTGCTTAATAAAAGAATGATAGAATCAGAGGAAGAATTGCTCTAAATTTGTCCAAGACTTTTGCGAGTTTCCATATTCCAATGGGCTTTTTCAAACCCCTTGAAGCAACGGGAGTTGGCGGATTTACCAACTATCAATGGTTTCAACTTATGCGAACCATCTGCGTTCGCCACAACATAAATGTGATTCCATCCTTAGCTATTTTTCTTTGCCGCGACAAATGTTTGAAAACGATAAAATAATCTACATTCATCTGAGTTATATAGCTGCATGTCCGAAATTTCCATTTCATTCATTCTTGCTGGCAAATTATGAATGAAAGGTGCTATTTCTGACTTGTCGCTTGAGAAGACTTCCCCACAAATTTTAAAGTGGCGAATACCGTATTGTTTACAAGCCATAAATCACTTCCGTGAAATTGTTTTCCAGGGTGCAATTTGGTAAACCACCTTGCCTTAAGATCTGGATATTCCGATTTATGTAAGGTTTTCGTGATTGCACCCCATGTGTTTTTGCCACTGCCTCCAAAATTTCATAACGTTTTTTTTTATTTTTGAGATGGCTGCCTTAGATACATTATATTCCAACGCCAATCGATTTCCATGAATACCTTCAACGATTTTTCTTAAAATCTCAGCTTTTTGATGCAAATTTTATCTGAATTGCCATGATTTTTTCTGCTTTCTTGACAATTTTTAACACACTAACTATAAACAACTCACAAGTTCAAACATTCATGACAAACTTCGTATGTACCTCGCGACATCGACAGTAATTTTTTAAATAGAAATTCGAGGAATACATAGCAATTATTTTTCTTACTAAACAAACCGTTGGGTTTGAAAAAAAAGATAAGCTCAAAAAAGTTAACCAATAGTCAACCTTTCAGAGCGGTACGTGGACGTCCAAAATCGGTCAACTTAGTCGAAGGTTTAACTTTCTCGCGAGTTAACTTTTTTTTGAAATTCGAGACCTTTTTCGAATTTAAGAATATTACCCTAAATGCGGAAAACTTAAAGAGATATTAAGAATCTGCGCGTCAGCAGCTTTTAATAATTCCACGTATTATTCGACTAATTTTATTCATGAAATGCATCACTACGCGATATATGTACCGAAAAGAGCTTCCTAAATTTCCATACCTATTTCTCCTTTAAAGTCTCGGCTGTTGTCGTTTTTGTAAATGTGCTTAAAATACTGCTGTTGCAGGTGTAAAGTTGTTGGTTTGTTTATATAACGATAGTATTGTGTGAGCCACAAAAACGTTTTTGTATTCTGAACAGGGCACAATAAGTTTGTCAAGAAGTTTCCCAAATGGAAACGTCAGAGTTCTTATAAAATATGCCATATATACATAAATGATCAGCATAACGAGCTGAGTCGATGACCGCCTGTCTGTCCATTTGTCTCTATATACGAGACGACCGATCTGACATTTTTCTCATATCCTTTCCCCTCTTTTCCACTTTACGAGAAAGCTTCTCAAAATTTGGCATACGTTATTGTTTAAGGTAATAATGCAATCTCGGAGGAAAGCAGACAGATCGGATCACTATATCATATACCTGCAATACAAACTGAATAAATTTGTATTTGTGAAGGGTATTATAGCTTGGGTGTAATCGGAGTAAAATAATTTTTTTTTTTTGTTTTTCTGTCTGCCACAATTGACAAATATTCTGCAGGCATCAAATGGTAAGCTAACATTTTGCACAGACTGCTGCACACCCAATTCCGATCTGTTTTGCTTAGTTTCTTCTTCTTCCATTTTTGGTACACCAATCACTTAAGCGTTGTGTTACTGTTGTGGGTAGAAACCCGAATGGCTGCAAGAAAAGCAACTAGCATGTATAACTGCTTGCAACATGTCATTGCAACAACAAAACAAGTTTGCACTTGCCACTTGACGCCTGCTAGCTAAGTATATTCTCAACACGTTCCCGACCGTACACACACATACATATATATATACATATATATTTAAACATATGATGAGCAGTTTATAGCATGTGTATGCAATGTTGCTAATGGTCCGCAAAATTTCCAGTAAGTGTTCGGTTTTTTTGTTGTTAGCGCTTAAGTTGCTGTAGTCGTGTTTTTGTTGTTGCTGAACATTTGTTTGCTGAAAATATTTAATTACATGCTGTTTTTGAAGTTAAGTGGCTCCATCACCACGACAGCAGTTGCCCACCAAAATTTACCGACGTATGCAGAGCCGTCCGCTCCTCCTCTCTCGGCGTTGGTGTGCGGTAGCGTTCCTTGTACGCTCATGTTTGCTGACATTTTTAAACAACACTGTGTGGTGAAATTCCTTCCTTCTCATTTTGTTGCTTTCCATTCTCTGACTTTCCAAGCTTTTGTTTGTGGTGACGGTTGTTCACTCACTTAATTTCCTTATTTAATTTTAAACACTCTCTGCTCTCCCATTCTTCTTCTCTCCTCTACTCTCTGCTTTCGTGCAATTACCAGCCGCTTTAGTCACATGGTAAGGTATAGTGCTTGGTATTTGTTGATTTTGTGTGGCGAAAAGTATTTAAAAACTCATAATTACTCAAACTGCCAGGCATTGTAATTGTTTTGGGTTGCTTTGGCATCACAGCATACTTTCAGGGGCTTTTTTTTGTTTCCGGAGGGGGATCCTTCAAAGATATCGTCATTCTTCCGGACGATATGCACGATTCGCATTGACCCAACGCCCCAGCAGAGCTTGCGACACAGTACGCCTACGTACTAAACCCTGAACTCCGTCGTTTTTGCTTGTATTTGGCCCACGGAATTGCCGTTATTTCTAGTCTTTCTTTTTCATATTTTGGGCAGGAAAGGAAGATATGTATTGCATTTTCATTGCTGTTGCTGCAGAAGGAGCAATTTGTTTCGTCAACATGTCCGTATTTGTATAGATATTCTCTATAACATCCATGACCTGTTAAAAACTGCGTAAGGTAAAAATCAGTTTCCCCGTGTTTCTGTTCTATCCATGGTTGTATGCTTCTAATAAGCCTGTGTGTCCAGCTCCCCGTAGTTGCTTCGTCCCATCGTTTCTGCCATTCGTTTAGGCTCCTTTGTCTTTCCTGCTTTCTCTCTTCATTTGTGAAGCGAGCGCCAGTGCTTTTCGTGTGGCGAATACTCGTTTAATTGGTCCACCAATGTTAGCAATTATCGTCGTTAGCGCCGTCGTCACCCTCGATGCTTTTACACAGGCTTTGTTTATATGCGTCTTGTAACTTAACCTCGAGTCTATCATCACTCCTAGATATCTCAAAGATTGCTGTGTGGTAATGGTATATCCCTCAAGATTTGGTGTGGTGACCTCTAATTTCCTCCTGATTGTGATTAGTAATGCATCTGTCTTTTGGCCAGCTAGTTAAAGCTTTGTCACCATAAGCCATTCTTTGATTTTTTCCGCTGCATGATTGCATATACGCTCTATTTCGTGAATTTCTTTCGCTACCACAGTCACCGCGATGTTATCCGCGTATCCAATTATTTGCACCTGGGGTAATGAGAGGCGCAGCACTCTCATATATGATATTCCACAGAAGTGGGCCTGGGACTGAGCCTTGTGGAACTCCGTCCGTCACCATAAAGCGTTGTGGTCCTTCATCTGTGTCGTATAGCAGAACCATGTCCGACAGGTAGTTGGATATGATCTTCAGGAAATAGGGTGGTGTTTTCTTTAATTTAAGAGCTCTTATTATATGAGGCTAGTAGGCTGAATTAAAGGCATTCTTAACATCGAATGTGACTACCGCACAGTACTCTTTTGAGCCATACATCCATCTAGTTAATTCTATTGCTTTACTTGCGACGTCGGTAAGTTTTTTAATTGCGTCAATTGTTGACCTGTGTCTGCGAAATCCATATTGGTTATCGGCCAGTCCCGGTTGCTCTTTTTCGAGATGTTGCTCCAGGCGTACGCTTATTATTCGCTCTAGTATTTTCCCCACCGTGTCTAGCATGCACAGTGGTCGGTACGAGTTTGGTTCTCCAAGCGGTTTGTTTGGTTTTTGTATTAAAACCAAGCGTTGCATTTTCCAAATTTTTGGAAATAAGCCCTCTTGTAGGCAATTTGCGAACAGTCTTGTGAACGGGACAATTTTGTGTTTAATGGCTATATTTAGGGCCTTGTCAGGAATGCCATCCAGCCCTGATGCCTTGTTATTGGCGAACCTTTCTGCTGCCTCTACAACCTATTTGTCAGTGACTGGTGTAGGTATTGTTCCAGTTTCTTCTGAGTGATATTCTTCTGACGGTTGCGCAGGGAAGAGGGTTTCTATTACAGTCTTTATTAGTTTGGAACAGGTTGGAGCTTGGCCTTTGTGTCCTCGGACTTTTGTCATCACTATCCTGTATGCATCATCATGGATTTTCGTCAAGTTTATTGCACAGCTCTTTGAAATAGCAGGCCTTTCTCCTTTTTATAGTTTTTTTGAGGTCGTTTCGCTTCCTCTTAAAGCATTCCTGTAGCACTGCGTAATTCGTCGATTGTCGGCTTCTTTGGTGCAGACGCCTTGCCTTGTGACATTCGCTTCGTAGGACTTCAATTTCGTCGTTCCACCAGTATGAAGGTTTTCTGTGCGTGCCTTGCCTTTTTCTGCACATAGCGGCGCCACATGCCTTGCTGATGTGTCGTATTAGGTGTTCCGCCTGTTGTTCCGTTTCTGCATCAGCGTTGTTCGGGTTGCTATCTAATATCAACTTGAATACCTCTTCATCAAGGGTATCGACTTTCCAGCCTCTGATTTGGGCTTTTCTTGATGGACAGAATCCTTGTAACGGCGTGGGGTTATCTATTTTTAACAAGATGGCCAGGTGGTCACTGTGCGTGCATAAGTCGCTTACCTGCCAGGTAATCTTCCGCATCAGGGAGCTGCTGGCAAACGTTATGTCAATTACGGAACCGCGTCCGTTCTTTTCGAAGGTGTTCTTGTTGCCAGTATTTAACAGCACAATATCAAGCGATGAGAACGCCTTTAGGAGCGCAACTCCTCTTCTATTTGAGTGGGTGCTGCCCCAATCTATTGCCCACGCCTTGAAGTCCCCTGCCACAATGTTCATTGTTGTATTTGCAATGTCTAGTACCAGATTATCTAGAACTCTTTCGTATTCGTTTTGTTGGACGCTCGGTGGGATGTAGCAGCTATAAAAGTTTATGCCACAGTTTTTTGCACGTGTGTAGCAGACTTGTCCTGATAATGGCTTGCTTTGGAATGGCTTGTTCCCTCAGGCCCACACGGCTGCAGTTTTTGTTTGATCGGAGCTCCAGTTCTCAGTACCAAGATTTTTGTACTGTTCGCTTAGTATTGCTATGTCCACCTTTTGCTGAAACACCGTTTACGGAAGTAACTCTTGCGCTGCTTCGCAGTGGTTGAGTTTAAGTTGCAATACTCTCATGTTTTCGCTTTTTTGCACGCTTCTATGTACATATGATATTTTTTGCTACCAATTTGGTGGCCTGTGCTCTCTCGACCATTTTTTTACACGCGTCGCAGGTTGGTTTTTTATCGCATGTCTTCGCAAAGTGCCCCTTTTTTCCACATTTAAGGCAGCACTGGCTTCTGGCAGCAGGTTTGCTACAACTCAGGTCATCGCGGATGCTTGTATGTCGTCCTCTTCTTCCTTTTTACCACGATCCAATAATTTTTTGGAACACCTATGGTGGGCTTACCTATTTTTCCTTCTTTGGGCTGCCTTGGCTTCTCTGCATGGGTGGGTTTGTTTTTCTCGGTGGGGTCCGTCTCTTGGCCTGCTTTTCGTCACGAGGTCTTTTTGGTGTTATATCCGTGGTCGGTGCATATTCAGTAAGTTTCTTCTTTCTTTCATTTTTATGTGCTTACTAAGGAGGCCCTTATGTTATTATTGATGGTTCGCTGTGGTGGACACATCATTTCCGTTATCTTCTTAATCTCTTCTCCTAGTTCTCCCATGTAGTCTTCACATGAAAGTGCTTGCTTAGCCTGTGGTGTGCTATTTTGCAAGACTGGTAGTGACGATCTTGCCCTTCTCGGCTTTTCGACACTCAGCGCGTTTGTGGGCGATCTACCTAACCTCGGTCCGCGTTTAAAGGGGTCTTTATCCAAACTTGGTGTTCCCTGAGAAGAGCATATATCTAGCTCCCTGCTAATTCTTTTATTTGTTACTCTAGGTCCGCTACTCATCAATGCGGCATAGATGTTGCTACTGTTATCACTGTTGCTCGAAGTATTGTATTGTTTCTCATACATTTTTCCATTCTCTTCTGTTTTGTTTTACCAGCGCATCGTGTGCAGGGGCGGGACGAAATAGACAGGAACGGGTATACCCTCGGTGTCTATGCTCCCACCCCAGTTCTCTGAAGCCTGTCCTTCGCTTGACCGGTCCAGGAAAACACGGACGGACCAGCGCTCTCCCGGGGCAACGCAGACTACTAATCCTTCGGCCAATGCACACTTCTTGACCAGAGCCCGAAGGGGTAGGTTACAGGCGAACAGCGTGGCTAACACCTCGGCAGAGCAAGCTCACATCACCCTTTTCACACTAACAGAGAAGTCGTTGTTAAGGTTTCGAGGGACTCCCAGTGCGCCACGTTTTGTACCGGTCAACTTTAGTTATTTTAACAGCCGCACCTAACCTGGTGAACAGACGCTGACCAGGGAGCCGCTCACTATGGTTCCGTCGCGCATGGATTTTTTTATTACTCATCACGCCAGGCCGTCCGGACACATATTTCTAAGAGGCGGTATCGGATCGCCACCGTCACAGGAGCTTCAACGGATCTGCTAGCTTTTATACCGCTTCCTCCACTCCTGTCGCTCATCGTCGGCTATGGCTATTTAAAACTTTAAACTTATTTCGCAACTTACCTGCTACTACAGGCCGTTCAGCAATCCGCGACCTGCCGACCCCCGGTAGCTTAGAGCCCAGCTATAAAGTTAATACACGATGTGCTGCAGCTGTACACTAAGTACGTGGGACGCAAGCACATCCTTCGGGATGGGGCTGCTTGAGTGTATGTGTGCACAAAGAAAGTTTACAAACGCTCATGTGACATACATACGAGTACATACATATATTCGTAAAGTATTCACAGAGAATAGATGTGTTGATATTTGGCATACATATGGCAAGTGAAATAAAGAGGAACAGTGTGGTGCCGAATCATTTATAACTCTATTAATCGTTTTTTTTTTTAAACAACATAACAGGTGAATTTTTCATTTATATTTCGTTTTTCTTTCTGTAGGTTGGTAGTACTGTTAGTGACATATCTACTAAATTTCATGTCAAAATATTTATTAGTATTTGAAATACGCGTCGTTTTGTGAAACAGTGCTTTCTGACATCATAACTGGAGAAGAGACTTACGATCCCGAAACAACCGATAAATCGAGCGAATATCGTGCTAAAGGCGAATCTTATGAGCGTGCTAAAGGCGATTTATATCGCCGTTTACGTGAAGATATTCGCCTCAAGAGGCCAAAATTGTGGGCCGAAAGCTATTAGTTTTTGCATCACGGTAATGCACCATCTCATACTGCATTGGTTATTCGTGATCATTTCGCCAACAATTTAACAATTATTGTTCGGCAACCACCGTATTCCCCTGAATTACCTTCGTGTGACTTCTGGCTGTTCAGTACACTCAAAAGAACACTCCGAGGACACCGTTTTGACTCAATTGAGGATATAAAAGCTGAATAGAAGAAGGCTCTGGATGGCCATCACGACGGAGGATTTTTCCAAGTGCTATGATGACTGGAAAACTCGTTGGCATAAGTGTATAACAGCGGGAGGGAATTACTTTGAAGGAGATGAAATGGATTTAAAAAAATAAATAAAGATTTTAAAAATATAACAAAATTCACCTTCCATTTTGAAGTGGGTAATGAGCATTTTTGAGACCATCTTATGGTACACCTTGTGCATGTTCAAGTGCTCCGTCCCAATGTTATGAACCACAGATTTTGATAAATTTAACATCTGGGCAATTAAATGAATACTTAATCGAAAGTCTGAGTTCAAAACTTTGCCCACACGAGTCACATTGTACGTGTTTGTCGAAGTCGCAGGTCTCCCAACATGGTCTTTATCAGCGACCTCTTCCCGGCCCACTAAAAAGACCTGGTGCCCCCAAAACACACCACTTCTTGCTAAAGCAACATCTGGATAAGCCTGCTTGATTATATTAAACACCTCTGTCGCAGATTTTTCGAGTTTCACACAGAATTTAATCGCGTACCTCTGCGCTAACGATGGCTGCATTTTCGGTTTGCACCACTCACAGAAACACGTCGCGCGAAAATGTTTGTCCTGACTCTCCAGGTGCTCAGAGGCATGGTATAGAGGAGTAAGGAAAGTCCCATTCACCAAAGAAAAAAGAACCATCCACAGTCGTTAACCTACCTCTCAAGTGTACGTTCACAATAAAACATCATGGCCACCTCTGGTGAATAAGGGTGGCGAGAGGTCAAAACGGGTTGCAGAAAGCGAAAATGCTATAATATAAAATTATAAATTTATAGTACTATATTTGTACATGTATAAATACTATTTTAAATTTTTGTTATAGAATGAAGTTTAATGCTGTTATCAAAAGATTTAATTATATTTTCTTGATATAAATAAATATGCTATATATTATATAATAGCCATATATATAATAGCCATGTTTTCTGAATTTTAAGTATACATTTTTGTAATCACAAACTATACACACGTTTTATATGTCAGAATTTAGCTATATGCCGGCGATCAGGAATCCTTCTCGTTCCCAAATGGAGTGTTTGAATATCCTAACAGATTTACCACATTATTTTTTAGTTCTAAGCTAAGTTTTTAAATAAAAAATATTCTTAAAGAAATTATTTTTTTGAATTTGCAACATCTATATAGTAGTAAAAAGTAGTTTAAATTAGCTTACGCAACACTATTTTGCCATGCTCAGTAGCAATACTGGCATAGTATTTAAAAAAATAAATGATTGTTCGAAATATATTCCCTTTGAAATTATTCAAATCGATAATAACTTGTTTGGCCCAATTAAAAATACAACTCAAATTCCTTAATTTTTAATAGCGGTTCACTATTAGCCAAATTACATTTATTTGTTTTTTTTTTTTAAGTTTAAATATCAACTTCCACACCATTCATAATCGACCATAATTCACTAGATGCAAATGTTTCTTTTTCAAATCGCTGCTTGGTCACCAACGCTGCCAACTTTCATTTGATGAGTGTTGTTTATAATTTGCGTAGTTCTTCCCGATGTTCTATCGGTTTTGGTGAAGCTGATTCCCCCCACTCTCCCAATTCGGCATCATAATATTGCGCAGCATGATATGGTAGCAATTCCCATGGTACTTGCTCTTCCATGGAGGTCAATTGTACACCCAAATTCTTCAACCACGGTATATCGGAGGGAACGACATCGGTAATACATTCGCGATCGATACGTTCCGTATGTAGCTCACCAATATGTTGTCCAGGACAGATAAGCTCAGTGAACTTGGCTTTCAATAAGAAGGTAGGATAGGATTTTTGCGCATAACACGATGAAACCAGTCAATTAATTCGCTCAACTGGTAACGCTTTGGTCTACAAGGTGGGTGTTTAGCATATTGGAAAGTATGTAAATTCAATTTTGCTCAAAACCTACCCAACAGCTTGATAAACCTGACCAGCAGTATCGGGGTCCTAAGTGCAATTGACAATAGTTTATACAACATCCGAATGTGCTCACCGGAGTATTTGCTCTTCAAAAAGTTACTTCCACCCTCAAACACAAAGCTCATTGGTTTGGGACTAGCGTTTAAAGCAGACAAATAATCAAACGTTCTACACCAGCTTCTTTGCTGATTCTATAAAAAAAAAATAAAAATTACATGGTAAATCTTTTGAAATAAAGTTTAATTTTAGCTTACCTAGCAATGCGACGTGCACCTTCCACAAGCCCGTCATTGAAGTTCATAAATACATTTGAGTACTTCACAGCATCGCGTATCGCTTTTACATCTCTTAAATCATAAAATTGGAACAGCACCCGACCCATTACGCAGCAGTATTAACGAGGCCATGTTTAGTTATTCCGTACTTTTATTGGAATAAAATCCCAACCCGATCTGTTATTTATCGTCTCAAGGGAAATTTGCACACTTCTTCCAGATTCAAATAACTAAACAAACCATCGTAAAGCATTTAACCATGAAATAAACTCAAACAAATTGTCTTGCAAAAACCTTCGTTACGATGGCAAAAATGTAAATATGGCTGTGAATGAGCATAATCGGGACCCCACTATTCGGCATGGTTGCTTATTTGTTCAACAACATTTTTCTGTGGTGAACATTTATTAACTTACCACAGTTAAAGATGCATAAATAAAAAACTTAATTTTTCATGTATTTGCTCATATTGTTCTCATCTTTAAGAATATATATTAAAATCAAAACGATTTTCTTTTGAAAATATATTAAACTTTTATATATAACCAATATTTTTGGGACAACTTTTCCATAAATTTTAAGAAAATAACACAATGCAACCATTTTCCGGTTAAAAGTCGGCCATCTTGGTTAAAAGTCGGCCATCTTGGATTCCAATAGAAACTCAACCCCGGACTACACTTGACGTTTCTACAGTGGCACCTCTCAGCTGTGCCTTTGTTTACATAACATCAGCTGATAGTGACCTTACTCCTCCTCTACCGTGCTCAGAGGCAACTGACTAGCCGCTAGTTCGTTAGCTAGGAACTCCCTCTACCGAATCCAGTCGGTGCGAGTAGATTTCAATTCAATTCAGCAAAGAATCGCAGATGTTAATTCGGTCCAATAAATTTTTCACAGACAATTCATGTGGTACCCAAACAACGAGCTTCTTCTTTGTACCCAGCCCTTTTTAAATGGTTCAAAACCGTTTGATGATGAATTTTAAGTTCCTTAGCCATGTCATGGCTGCTTACGTGACAGTCCTGGTTAATCTTTTCCATAATTTCATCGACTTTTTCAACGAGAAGTCGACCAGGGCGAGGAATGGAAGCGAGCGAACCATGTGTGCGAACCATTTCATTGGTGACTTGCTTGGTATTCTTCCCTTTTTATAACTTTCAGAATACATACAGCGAATTTCTTCATTATTTTCACTTATTCACCCGGTTATAACTTTTGTTTAACTTCCCCGAATTTAATATTTATTTGGTTGTATAAAGCTTAAAATCTCACCTTTCCAACGCTATATAGTATGATACGATGTCATTGGTAGCATTGGAGATACAGGTATTCGACTGCAACAATATCAATGGACAAAATACGAAAATACTTTTTCGACTACCAAATATTTGACAAGATAGATAATTTATTATCCAAGGAAAATATTATTGTTCAAGATAAAGCAGCGAAATTCTCCGAAAAAATTGTCAGATGAGAAAACTATAGCACATATCATATATAGGTGCCGTATAATTATACATATATATTATGCTCTTTTTATGCTATAAGTAATTTATCAGTGAAGGGTATATGATGCTGTCAAATTTTTTCGTTGATTCCGTAATGTTTTTTTTGAGATTGTATAAATGGGGGCAAGAATAAGTGTTCGTTTTTTATTTAACATAAGTTAATTTTAATTTACAAAGTTAATGTTGTTATTTCACATTTAATCACAAAATATGTGAAATAATCTAAATTTACTCGCTACGTGCGAATGTACGATAAGCGGAAAACTTTTCAAGATCCGCCTCCAAACACCTCCAAGTCTGCTAATAAAAACTTAGTTGTAATACCGCGGAAAAAGGCAATTTTTTCTCGAGACTTGCTGAGGATACCACAGTCGATGATATAAAATGTTATATCTCGTCGAAGTTAAAAACAGTAGATACAGACATCCGTAAATTTAATTTCAAATACAACAGGGATATTTCGTCGCTTAAGATCAACGTATCCGCTGACAATTTTCAATTGATACTTGCCAACTCCTTCTGGCCACCTGGGGTCTTTCTGCGCGAATTCGAGCACAAACGTGATAAGCCCCCTGTAGTTATCACTAAAATGACAAAAAATCCCGTTAATACAAAAAACTAATGAACAATAATTCGCTGATTATTTATTATCAAAATGTTAGAGGGCTTAATACAAAACTTACTGATTTGTATTTACATAAATAGCATTCATTGTAACTTTAAAATCATTGCTTTCACAGAAACTTGGCTAAAGCCCACATTTTTGATTATGAAATATTTAACAGCGAATTCGAAATCTTTAGATATGACCGGCTGAACAGAAAAGGAGGTGGTGTCTTGTTTGCTGTTCATTCTTCAATTCCATCTGAAGAAGTCGATGATCCGCATGCAGAACTTCATAGAATTTAAGTACTTAACTTTATCTTATATTATCACTATCATCGCAACTCGGACAATATTCGTATATCATGCATATATGCCAGTATCTTCATTAATAAATAATGTTTTCTCAATGGTTAATAATACTGATTCCATGGTTGTTTTGGGAGATTTCAATTTACCGTGCGTATTATGGAAATCTAGTGATGATTACACCATTCCTATTAGTGCTCGCTTATGTTTTAACGTGTTCTTAGATGAAATGTCGGAGTTGGGTCTTAACCAAATTAATTTAAGTTCAAATGAGTTTGGTAAGTTCTTAGATATAGTTTATGTTGATAACGCTTCAATGTTTTCTGTTGTCCGATGAGGTCCTTGGGTTCGGCCAGAGGACTCGTATCATCCTGCTTTGGAAATTAACAACAAAATCATAGCCAACTTTGCTCATAATAATACACAAGACCTTTGTTTTCGGTTCAACTTTGCGAAAGCTAATTTCAAGAAGATTAATTACGAACTTTCTACAGTAACTTGGCCAGATTTAGTTGCTGACTATTCAAAATATTCTAAATTGCGTCGACTATTTGCTGAACTTAACAAAATGTGTTATTCAAACAAAGTAAAAAATAATATCGTATTATACGTAATCCAAAATTGTTCTATGGTTTCATCAACTCCAAACGCAGGATTTCTAATTTTCCGTCCGCTATGAAATATAAGTCTAGTATGTCGAGTGACAATCACACCATTTCTAATATGTTCGTTGAATTCTTTAGGTCCAATTACTCTCCAAAATCTCCAAAAAATGTTCCGCATAAGCACAAGTTATGTCCGATTTCTGCCATTAATGCACCTACCATTTCCGAAGCAGACGTCTTATATCGGTTAAATATGTTAGAGCAATTATATAATTATGACCCAGATATGATTCCCTCATGCTTTCTTAAGAAATGTGCCAAAAATATATATACCATCCCCTAACAAAACTATTTATGCAAGGCATGTTTCTATCTATATGGAAAAAGTCATTTATAAATCCTTTACATAAGAGAGGATTTAGGTCTTCTTTTGAAAACTATAGCGGAATAGCAAAGTTGTCAGCAATACTTAAACTTTTTGAAGCAATTATAATAGACGACATTACCTTCCGGATCTCTCCACTAATTTCTTGTTCTCAGCACGGTTTTCGTAAAGGGAAATCTACAATAACTAATTTGCTTGAATTTGTATGAACATGTATCAACGGGCTTTAGGGAGAATAAGAATACTGATGTTATATAAACAGATTTTAGTAAAGCTTTTGATAAAGTAACCCATTCAATTCTTTTGAATAAACTTAATCTTCTTGGTTTTCAACCAATATTTCTAAAATGGGTTGCTTCTTATCTTAGTAATAGAATTCAACAAATCATATTTAACGATACTTTTTCTGACATAATCAATGTTCCTTCAGGCGTACCTCAAGGTAGCCATCTTGGTATAATTCTGTTCTTGTTATTTATAAATGACATATCATCTGGTGTTAAGTATTCAAGAATTTTATTATATGCTGACGATATAAAACTTTTTAAAACATATACTTCAAACAGCGAAAGATGTCAGTTGCAAATCGACTTAAACAATATAGTTTCTTAATGTGATAGAAATGACATGCCATTAAACCTTAAAAAGGTAAAACGATGTGCTTTTCACGTAGATCTGTAGACTCTACTTTATACGCAGTACAAAACTTTAGGTTGGAGCAAGTATGCAGTTTTGTTGATATTGGGAGTAACTATGGACCCTAAAGCTCAATTTTAATCTTCACGCATCTTCCATGGCTTTAAAGCTAAAGGCGCTCATGAAAAAGTTTTGTTAAACGTTGGTCTAAAGAATTTAGAGATCCGTTTACCACAAAAATTCTTTTTTACATCTCTGGGTAGAGGCCTATATTAGAGTATGTTTCCTGTAGTTTGGAACCTAGTTTACCAAGTCCATTCGGATAAGTTAGAGTCCGTTCAAAAACAATTTTTACTTTTTTGCCTTAAATTATTTGCATTGGGATTCCAGTTTCAAATCTTCCCTCTTACACTCAACTGCTTAAAACTTATAAATCTCCCGACACTCGCTAGTCGTAGGGAGATGTAATTATAATACTCGTATTTCTTGTAAAACCTCATGAATGGACTCCAGTCTGTAGTTCATCTCTTTTTATATGATATTAATTTCCAACGTTCCTCTGCCTGCACTCTACCAGGCCCAGTTTAGACACTTACTTTTAAGAATTTTCTCTTGAACAAATTTTTGAGTTCAACAAACCATTCCGGGCCGTATATGTCATGATTTCTATTCTCATTCCAGCACATTTGATCTAACAGACTCACTCTTTACCATTAAAAAAATTATTTTATCTACTCTTAACAAGTAACATTTAAAAATTATAAACTTGAATCTAATTCTTAATTTTGGCTGTTGAAATTTTTGTTCCTGTAGCTGAGCAGCTTCAGATCGCATCGCTTAAAACTCTCTTGCCTTTTATGACTCGGCTAATACCGCTCGTTCGCGGATTGCGCCCCTCACGTCGGTTGGGCGGGAGGAGGGTAATCATTGGGTATTATTATTATCAGAAGTACCGTTACTTGTAGAAGGTTACTTCTTGTAATTTTCCGGTTAGTTGTGTGGAACGAATTTTGTATGTTGCTAGTAATTTCTCTAAATTTTCCGCAGTGAATAAATATATTACTATTTTTAAGTTTCCAAAAATAAAATGAAAGATTTTTCCTTTAATTTGATGTATCATATGTATCATTTTTAAGATGTTGGCTTTATGATTGGAGGATGCCATCATTATCAATGCACGCGTCCGGTTAGACGTGTGAGTCACTGTATGTATTCCTTCACTATTATTTTATCGACTAATTTAAGAAGCAACGCAAAATTTTCGAAGAAGTTATGATTCTTGATTGATGCACGAACGAAAAATGACGTGCGACAAAAGTGCGAAACCAAAAGAAGCATGGACCGCTCAAAATCATTGCCGAACTTTATAACAACATAAACACTTTGTAACTTTTTCGCATTTAATTTAAAGTTGTTATCATAGTTTTTCATACAGACGTAGCACGATATCGCACAACCACATCAACATATTCGCACTTTATATAAGTACACGTACCGAGGATTACGCCATTAGCAGCTCGCGCGCGTATCAAAGCCCCGATTGCAATCCGGTCATAAACTCGTTTTTGTCGTTGTCAAAAAGTTATCATTTGTGAGCAGAATTTTTATCTGAGTATTTGCCAAAAGCATAGAAGGCGCAAAACTTTTTTTCAACCAAAATAATTTTATTTTGCAAAGATAGAAATGATAATAATATAGACTGTGAGCGAAAGCGGAACGTTGCGAGCTGTTGCAGAACAGCGGCAAACAATGAATAAAAAAGTTGTATGCGAAAAAAACTTTAATATATTTGTATTATGCTTTTGCTCACTACTGTCACTGGTGTGTAAATGCCAATTGTGCTAACGTGACTGGTGCCGAACTGATTTACACTCATAGGAAGCTCAGCTCTAGATGACTTCGTGCCGGCGGTTAGATGTACAGTTCTGTGCATGTTGCATACAATGTTGCAATGGCTGCCAGGCTGGGCGTCAAAGTTTCATAAAAAATTGGAATTTAGAAGGATTGCTCGAGAAGTCTCAAAAATTTTCCTGGAAGATAGGCTCAATATGCGGCCCTTTGACTTACCCGAACCAAAATCTGTTCTGTCTGTGATGTCTTCAAGATCCGAGAACTTCTTTACATTTTTTAACAAAAAGTGGAACCAATCCTTACAATGGGAACGGTTGTTGGCTTCTTGTGGTTTACTACTGAACTACTGTTGTGTCTCAGACTCGATGCAAACAAACTGAACACTGTTCTATTTGAATTCATGCAGAAGAATTTTAAGATACTACCGGTAACCTGCATCAGTTATTTGAAAGAAGATGACATATAATCAGTTTACACTTCCTCCTCGAATGTAAAGCTTTTGCAAAATCAAAGCAACAACACGACGGATCTCATACTTTCAGACATAACTTAACCATTCTTTAGACAAAATTACGCTAATTTTGTCATATTCCCGGATCCAGTTCTCCCTTCTACTTCGGACGACGTGACCTAGCGAGCTTAGCCGTTGTCTCTTAATTCGCTGAACTAAATCAATGTCGTCGTATATCTCGTCCAGTTTATCGTTCCATCGACTGCGGTACTCGCCGTTTTCAACGCGCAAAAGACCATAAATCTTCTGAAATTTTTCTCAAAAACTCGTAACGCCGACTCATCAGATGTTGTCCTCGTCGATGCCTCTGCATTTGTAGAATTTGATCGGTGTTCAACGAGAGAGGATTTCACTTTTTAATTGACTATTCTGTCCGAAGTAGTTATTCTGATTTCGAGACTAACATTATTGTTGATGTTGATGCTAGTTCCAAGATAGACGAAATTATCTGCGACTTCGAAATTATAACTGTCAACAGTGACGTGGGTGCCTGGTCACGAGTGCGACGACTGCTTGTTTGATGACAGGAGATATTTCGTTTTACTCTCGTTCACTATCAGACTCATTTCCTTCGCTTACTTATCCAATGTGGAGAAAGCAGAACTAACGTCGCGGTTTTCGGTACCTTCACTATTTAGTTCTGCAGCTCGAATTATTTTCTCCAGAAGGAGGATGGAGATGTCACAAGATAGGGAGTCGCCTTGTCTGAAACCTCGTTTGGTATCGAACGGCTTAGAGAGAGATCCTTCCCGATCCTGACGGGACTTGGTATTGCCTATGAGCAGTTTATACATACAGCCGTATTCATTTTGCAGAGAAAGGCAGCTTCTTTTAATGCTTTCAAAAGCAGCTTTGAAATCGACAAAGACATGGTGTGTGCCGATTCTTTTCTCCCGAGTCTTTTCTATGATTTCGCGCATGGTAAATATCTGGTCAGGCGTGGCTTAAAGCCACACTTATAATTATATGCGATGTTGAGGAGGCTGATTCCATGGTAGTTAGCGCAGATTGTATGGTCTCCCTTTTTGTGAACTGCGCAGAGCATACTTAAGTCCCAATCGTCGCGGAGCCTTTCGTCTGACAATGTTCTACTAAGGAGCTGGTACATGCTCCTTATCAGTTCCCGCCTTATTAGAATAGTTCGGCGGCAATCCAATAGTTTCTACTTAAATCCGCAATTCACTCGCTATCAATTTCTAAATCCGTTTACGAACCAAAGCTTTTTTGACGACTTTTTTTACGACATGGTATCGACAAAACCGAAGTTCTGAATCATTTTCAATTTTTCAACCAATTTTCGTACGGATTGAGTTCACTGTTTGATTTTGAACTAACTACAAAACATCCAAATTTTTACAGGTTTTTTAAACGATCACTGTACATAGACATGAATGCCGCTATCGAATATTGGCAGTAGCGAATGGCAAACTTTGACAGCTCTCACGTGATAAGAAAATGGAATTCTCTGACAGGACGCAAGCCAAGTACACTGCCAGCTTCTCACCACCACAGTGCCACTCCCATCAACTCCGATATCTTCCCTCATCACTCTATTTATGTCGCATGGCTCACTACCTCTTTGCCTTGCTGACGTGCATTACGTTATTGACTAACATTATTTTTCTTTTTTCTTCTTTTCATCTTTTTAGAATCGACATGAAATCCTTGTTGCATCATACGTTTTGGCCCTATTTAATTTACTGCGCTCTTGCATCACAATCGAATTGGGCAAACTCACGGTAATATCGTGAACGTTTGCGTAAACGACTTTGAAAAATTGTCTTTCAAACCAATTGCACTTTTATGTGTATGTATGGGGGTGTACAAGTGCTTGAATGACAAAGTTTCGTATGATTTGGTTGAATAGTGTTGGCGCAAAATTAGATAAAGTTCAAAACGAGTTTCAGACCTGTTTCAGTCACAAAATTACAACTCATCGTTGAAAAGTTTTAAAGTTTTTATTACAGTTTTTTATTCAAGAAAAATTGGTTTTGTACTAAACATTTAAACTGAAAAACTTAATTTATTGGTTGTCAATCGAAAAAAACCTTAAGAAAAGTACATGGTTTTCCAATAGCGATGATATGATTTCTAAATGTGGTTCTTTCATGGTATTCAGCAAAGTTTACAATTTCATCATGGAAAGACATACGCAAGAACAATGTTTACAGATTATTAAAATATTCGTTCTCCTATTTCATGAGCTTTTGCCGTTCTATGATTGTAATAATCGCGCTCGCTATTTGTCGAAGTGTTGAAAACTTCGAGCGTACATTTTCACTACGTAATGTTTAAGTGCCAATAAAACAAAGAACCATTCGCAGTATTGAAAATAATGCTGCCATTCATGCAGGTCTTCTTAAGACGTTCTCTAAAATTGGGACTGTCTCAAGTCATAACTTGGCGGATTTAGAGAAAGGAATTGTACTTTCATCCATATAAAATTGTTCTCACTTAAGAACTGAATACTTTGGACCACAGTAAACGTGGTTAAGTGCTGATTTGCTTTGGAACAACTTGAAAATGATAACAAGTTTTTTAAGAAAATCATCTTCACCGATGAGACTCACTGTCAACCGAATGGTGCGGTAAATAAACAAAATTAACGATTTTGGTGCAAAGAAAACCCACAAAGTATTCATGAACAACCATCATATTCACCGAAATTGACAGTTTGGTGTGATTTTTAATCTGGTGGAATCATCGGTCCGTACTTCTTTCGAAATGAAGGTGGTGACACCGTTACTGTTAATGCAGAGGGTATAGATCGATGATAACCAACCTTTTATGGCCGCAATCGGAAGATCTTGACAACATCTGGTTCCAACAAGACGAGAATACGTGCCACACTGCATTGTGATTTAACACCACTAGACTACTTCTTGTTGTTGTATCGATTGTACTTCACCATATTTGAATTTCCTTAAAAATTAGAAATCATATCACCCTTATTGGGAAACCCTGCATATGTCTTTTTTAAACATACTTTAAAGCAGAAGTTTGAAATCGACACAAGAACAATACAATATAAAAATATTTTAATACGCTGTAAAGAAAAATTAAGAACTAGTTAAAAATTTCGATGCTTTGACCAAAGGTTACCACATGTTTTTTAATTTTTTTGAAATTCACACTGTTTCTATGTTAATTCAAGTGAAATATTGAAATATATCATTTCTAAGTAGGGTGTCAACTTTTATTCATGAAAACTAAAATATAAAAAATGATAAAATCTTTAAATATTACAAAAAAATTTTAGGCACAAAATAAAATTAAAAAGAGCTTGCTATATAATTTCTGAAAAAAAAAAACTTTAGTAGCAACAAATTCAAATGAGTTGTCATGTAATTGCTGCATATCAATTAAAACCTTTTTTTGAATGTGGTTACCACATAATTTTTAAAATACAAAACCACTCTTTTGAAAACCACGTTTTCTTTTCACAGCAATAAAATTCAAGTTAACTATTTATATATAACTTTCCCTAATTGTTTTAACTGTAATCATTATGAAATATATTAATATATAATAACAAGTCCGTTCTTTTCGAATGTAACTTTATTAATTAATTACAATTTCCAATCCTTACAGCTAGGAAGTTAACATAATGTATGTGAGCTTAAAACTAATGAGTGCAAATGTTTATTGTTGTTGTTATTATTTAAGAGAAAGAGAGAATTTAGTTTAAGGAAAGATCAATTAGCAAGTATGGAAATTATGAAATGAGAAAAAGAGATATGAGAGGATAAGTAAGACAGGTAAAGAAAGAATGAAGAAGGAAGTGTATGTTGTTGGTAGTGGGAGTATTGGTATATGACTCCTCCCCCCTTAAGACAATTGCGGCCTCGCAAATTAAAATTAAATTTTTACTTAATAAATAAAATAAATATTTCTTAATATTTTTAAATTAGTAATTACTTATTCTTGAAACTTATATCGTCTTTTTAATTGTGTCTTATAATATTTTGTTTTGCGATTGTTTGAAATGTCGGTAACATAATTTCCATTTCTATTATATTCAATCAGTTTTTTGTATTTAGGTTTATTTTTAGGGATTTGCCTATTAAGCACAATATTATTTACCAATTCCTTTTGTTCATTATCTCTATTTTTATTCAATTTCTCAATCCTTTCAACTTTCTGTTTTTCGTATAATTTACTTAGCTCTTCAATGGACTCTTTATCAAAATTTTTTATTATAAAATCAATGGGTCTCATTTTAGTTGTTGTATGTATTGTATTATTGTAGCAGTTGAAAATTTTAAAAAGTTTTTCCTCTAAAGTTAAATCTTTATTTTCTTTGTCGGCCTCCATTAATCTTAGATGTTCATTTAAAGTTCCATGTGGTCGTTCTACGTCTGAGTTTGAATATTTTGTTCCTTTAAAAACAAACGTACTGCACTGTGTAGAATACACCTATCGTTGTCAAACACAATTTTATTCATTTTACCTAAATATTGAATTCGCTCTTTTATAGCTGCTAAAATTGCTATCCAATTTCATTAATCATTAATCTTATGAAAAGTGACATACTTAGAAAATTTATCGATTGTTGTAAGGTACATTACATTTCTGCTTGGAAACCAAATGTCTACATGTACTATGTCATTAAAATGAGTGGGCGTTTCTGTAATTTGATATGGCATTTTAACTGGTTTTCTATCAAATTTAGATATTTGGCAAATTGAGCAATTATTTATTACGTAAGTTATTAGTTTATATAATTTAGGATAAAAGTATTTATTTTTCAATTCAAGGAAAACTTCTTGTATACCCCTGTGATTATTACGGAGGTGCTCATTTTCTATGATTTTTAATATTTCATTCTTATCGGTAATTTCATTTAATTTAATATTTGATTTATATAGTTTAAGATTGCTATTTTCAAAGAAATTTACATACAAATATTGGAATTTTACAAAAAGTTCATTATTTTCACAAAAAATACATATAACACCCTTGTTTATGAGACATTTCTGTAAAATACTCTTTAGGTCAGAATGTTGAGTCACTGTAATGTGAGTTTGACACTTTTGTTTACGATTTTTAAATATATTTTTTTCCTCTTGGCCATATTTCAAGTATATTTGTTCTTATAGCAATTGATACTCCTTTCCGTTATAAATATATATTTTAAATTATCTTCTAACGCGCTGTGTACAGTTGCATCTATTGACGTAGGATTATGGTATGCTACTTTTTTACTTTCAATTTTACTATTTCCAAAATTATTGTATATATCTCTATCTAAGAAATTTTCATTATTTGAAACAATGTATCTGCTTAAAGTATCAGCAACAGTATTATCCTTTCCTTTTAATATACGTAATTTCAAAATCATATTCATTTAGTAGAATTTTCCACCTTTGTAGCTTCATATTAGGTTCTTTAATATTATGCAACCAAGTTAAAGGCATTTATGGTCAGTTTGTATTATGAACTTTCGACCATATAAATAAGTTCGGAAATGTTTCACAGACCATACCATGGCTAAGGCTTCTTTCTCAATAGTAGAGTAACGAATTTCATGACCCGACAAGGTACGAGAAGCGTAGCATATTGGTTGACTATTTTGACTCAAAACAGAGCCAACAGCGAATTGCGAAGTATCGGTGGTGAGTATGAATTTCTTATTAAAATCTGGCGGTTGTAGGACAGGTTCACTGGTTATAAGTTTTTTCAAGTTATTAAAAGAGTATAAAAAATCAATATTTTGAAAATCTAAAACAGCATTTTTCTTTAAGAATCTCACCATAGGATAAGCTACTTTTGCGTAGTCCCGTATAAATTTACGGTAATATCCTGTCATGCCTAAGAATTGTTTTATTTCTTTAATACTAGTTGGCGGTTTCATATTTTCGATAGATTTTATCTTTGAGGGATCCGGCTTTATACCTTCTCTAGACACGACATGTCCCAAAAATTTTGTTGATAATTCAGCGAATTGGCATTTGTTAAATTGAATTTTTAAATTAGAAGCACGTAAGGTATTGCAAACCTTTTTAATGGAAAGAATATGTTCATAAAAGCTTGTAGAAAATATTAAAATGTCATCTAAATATACGACACAAATCTTGTTTATATGTTCTCTTAAAACATAGTTAATGAGCCTCTGAAATGTTGCAGGTGCTGTTTTGAGACCAAACGGCATTCTTTGTGAATTCATAATGACCATCTGCCGTTGAAAAAGCTGTTTTGGCTTTATCATTAGGGTGTACCTCAATCTGGTGAAATCCTTCGCCAGATCGATGGTGCTAAAATAACAACATTTTCCCAATTTGTCAAATATGTCCTGCATATTTGAAATTGGGAACTTATCATCTATTGTTTGCTCATTAAGTTTTCGATAATCAATAACTACACGCCATTGTGGTTTTCCGTTTTTATCAGCCTTTTGGGTACAACCCATAATGACGAATTGTAGGGGGACTATTACTCGGAACGATTATTTCTTGCGCTAACATATCTTTTATCTGCCTATCTACCTCTGCGCGATGTACCACTGGATATCTATAAAGTCGACTGTAAATTGAGTATCGCTTTTCGTTATTATTCTATGTTTAATTTCCGTGGTAAAAGGCAAATTTTCTCCTTCTTTGTAGAAAATGTCCTGATAGTTATTTAAAACCGTCCTTAAAACTTCCTCATCTTTTGGGTTTAAATGTTTGGCAAACTTTACTACTGAGTTTGCTTCTATTTCCTCTTCGCAACTAAGTACCTGTAAGCTTTGATTTCTTATATAGTCTTCTAGAGAATTTTCTTCTTCTTCACTGAAGTATATAGGCATTGTTGCATCGTCTGTTGTTATTTTCCTATTTTTGTAGTCAATTATTGTATTTAAATCAAATAAAATATTATTCCCTACAATGCCGTCAAAATAATTGTGAAATGGGTATTCTATAAAATTCACAAAATAGTTAGTTTGATTGATTTTTTGTTAAAATACATCTTCCCAAAAATTTTAATGACCTTATTGTTGGTTTTACTGCATATTGGGGTCTACATAACTTCGGATTTATTACACTAAATTCCGCTCCTGTATCTACAATGAATCTTAATTTCCTTATACGGATATGCGTGTTTACAATTATATAGGGTAGTTTTCTTCGGCTACTAATTGAAAATTTCCAATTTCCATTGGTTCGGCCGATGACTGCCCAGGAATATCATTATTCGGAGAAATATTATTACTTGTAGCAAATTGATATTGATACTGCTGTTGAAGTCGATCATTATTGGTGTTATTGTTGTAGTAATGTCCCCTGCTAACGTTATTGTTGTATGGTTCACCACAGTTTTTGTATTTGTAATTTTGTCCAGTACTATTACTATTGTTGTAAAACTGATCTGCATTCGAATATCTATTTATTTTGCTATTTTGTGGTTCATATTTATTAGAATTATTACAAAAATTTAATCGATTATTATATTTTAAATACCCATTTGATTTTATAATATCATACGCATCTTTTAAATCCTTAGGATTTCGACTAACTATTATACTTTTAACTGGCTCTGGCAAACCGTATTTGAAAGAATTGAGAGCTATTCTACCATTACTTTCACAATTAATTCCATTTATCTTATTTTCAATAAAATATAATGCATTATTTAAACGACATAGTAAAATATTAAGTTTATTATAAAAATTTTCTATTGTTGAATCGCAACGACAAGACCTTATTTTATCGATTAATTCATCAACCGAATTTTTTTCCCCGTGGTTATCAATTAATACTTTTTTAATCAAAGGCCAAGTACCAACATTACCATTGATTAGTAATGATTGTCTTGCATTGCCAACGATTTTATCTTTTATATTTCCCATTAGTAAAATTTTAAAATCTACTGGGAAAGACTCTAAAAAAGGGATCATAGAATCAATTCGTTCTATAAACCCTAACAAAGAATTTTCATTGCCATCATATGGTAGTATGCTAGAAAGATTTGTAGAAATAAGTTTAAATTTAGTATTAATATCTAAGTTGTCCATTTTGACTGTGAGTTTTTGTACAGTGTTATCAAAAGTACTCCGGTGCAGTGTTGTTGCAGTATTTATATTACAGCTGCTTTTTCTTCTTCTTGTTGGCGTTTAGTTGTTGCAGTTCGATATGCAATTTTGTTGTTGAAATGTTGTTTTTATAAATACCTGTAGTAATGATGTTTTTTGTAGTCGAATGTTCTGGTCTGTCCAAAACGGCTTTTTTCCTTCTTCAAGGTGACCTTTTAGGTATTCCCTTAAGAGAAAATGTTGTTTTAAATTTTTTCTTATTGGAACCGCTTTCGCTTCACTTCACTTCTTTCAAGTATCCTTGATGTAAATGTTTTTAATTTTTTCTTATTGGAACCGCTATCGCATAACTTCTTTCACTTTTCCTTGAGGCGACCTTTATACAATTTGAAGGTGACCTTGAACTTTATAATTATCTTTTTACTCTATTTTTTGTAATTACTAAATTAGAAATTATAACTTCTCACTGTTTATTTAATTTCTGCTTCAAGATACTCTCTATTTTTGTTGCTTTTACGCACTTTGAGTACATATTCAGAAATGTTTATAATTTGTATAAATTGAGGTGTTCTTTAAAAGTCTTCACATTTTTTATTTTTAAACCTAGTTGACCCTGCCAGCCGTTGCTCTGCGTGTGAAATTATGTGTTTTGAAATGAAAAAAAAAGATGAAATTATATTCTGTCGAAAATGATTTATTTACGATTTTTTCTACATTTTTTTTTATGTAGCGCAACTTAATAAACATAATTTTTTTGATTTCTGTTCGCAGTTGCGTAAATATATAGAGAAGATGGGTTTCCAACTCGTCAACACACCACATATATCTGGCCGTGTGAAAAACATAGCATTTCCCGATTTCCTTGTGTCCTGTTTGGTTCGACCAACGCAGAGAGCAATTTTCCCTGGAAATTGAATACGTTTGAACTAAATGGCATGCATGTATTCGATAACTACGTCATAATCATTCGGGTTCCATTACACAGTTTCGGCGCATGAAGATTGTGAAACATAATAATGACAAATCCAGCTTTAAGACCCCATAGAAATCATGCTGGAGCGGGTTTGGTATGGTATTTGGAAATTCCGCTGGACCCATTTGCGGTTTCGTCTTCCTTGTCAAGACAGTCGATCGATTTATGACGCAAACCTCCGGAACTTGACTTTGAATCTTCAATTTAAATCACACTAACATCGGTAAATTGGGCCTTCATCGTGCACTCAGAAGCTATCGCAGTTACGATAATTTGGCCAATGTTCAAACATTCGTGATATGAGTTCATCTTCCGTTGAAGTGAATCGACAAAGGGAGGTGAAATTGATATCAAACTACTCGGAAGTATCAACCAAATTTGCCAATTCTTAGCTAATAATGTAAAAATGTCATCGGCAATGTAATTTTCGTATCCCATAA
>NW_024396044.1:300000-393662 GCF_016617805.1 Bactrocera tryoni
TTATCACATATAACAGGAATCTCCGGTCTGACACACAGATAGTGCTACAAAAATTAAATACATGTGCTTTTTAGTTAGCCCTAACCTTCAAAAAATGCGTGTATGAATTTGGCCACTATCGATCCATTAATTTGTAAATTATATGATGTTGAGTGCAGCAACTTTTGTTATTGTGAAAAAAGTGGATGAAAAGGAATTTCACATTTTGATAAAATATTGCTTTTTGAAGAACAAAAATACATTGAAAACAGGAATTGAGCTTCATAAAAAGTTTCTGGACACTGTTCCAGGAAAATCAAACACCAAGGATTGATATGCTAGGTTATTATGTGCCGCAACGAAGACGGTGAACGCAATGGACGTCCAAAGGAGGTTGGTACCGACGAAAACATGAAAAAAAAACCACCAAATAATTTTGTATGACCGCAAAGTGAAGTTTTTCGAGATTGCAGACACTATAAGGACATCAACTGAGTATGTACATCATATCATTCGCCAATATTTGAGTGGGAGAAAGCTCAGTGTGAAGTGGGCTTGACCAAAACAACGTCGGGTTGATGATTCGGAGCATTGCTTGGAGCGGTTTAAGCGTAATAAACCCAAGGTTTTACAACGATATGCCATTACAAATGAAACATGGCTCCATTATTCCACTCCGAAATCCAATCGAAATTCGTCCGAATGAACTACACACGATGTACCCGTTCCAAAGCGTGAAAAAATGCAACAGTCGGCTGGCAAGGTAATGGCGTCCGTAGTTTGGAAAGCGCATGTAATAAATTTATTAGCTGCCTTGAAAAAGGAAGGACCATCAATAGTGACTACTACATTGTATTATTGGACCCTTTGAAGGAAGAAATCGCCGAAAAACGACCGCATTTTTAGAAAACGAAAGTGCTGTTTCACCAAGACAATGCAACGTGTCACAAGTCAGTGAAAAAGATGGCAAAAATCCATAAATTTGGTTTCGAATTCCGCACCATCTGGCCCACAGCGACTACCTGCTGTTCTCAGAAATTTTCGTTGAAGGCAGCGGTGATCCCCGAAGCCGCGGAGGGTCGCTATAATCAAGGTATCGCCTTTGAAGGAAACTATTTTGAATTAAGAATACCATGAGTTTTACTATGGAAGGCTAGGGATTGACCCGTTATAACTCATTTCATTCTTATGACAGCCTGAAGATTTGTGAGGTATACTAGATAAACAGAGGATGTTTCTCCAAATATTTTTATATGCAACAAGGTTACAAGCAGCGTTGAGCTCATGCAATGGATCCTACTTGAAAACCACACTTAAAACAATAGTAAATATTAGTCTACTTTTAGCTTGTTAATTATTTTGCCTAAAATAAAGTAGCTCATATTAAAATATGGAGTATTATGAGCTGTTTCGCACTCACACACAAACAGTTTCATTGCAATATAGCGCACCAAATCTATAATTGCGCCTATGAGCAGCATATTAGCTGCGAAAATGGCCGCATTTGACCTCAGTTGCAAACAAAAATATTTAAAATCCATATTACTGGCGTTGCCACAATTTTAGAAGCGAGTCAACTTTTTCACAAAACGAGTAAAAAAGCAACAAAATGTGCCGTCTTATTAAAAATGCATACACTTATCTTAAACTTATCGTTTAAAAATAACTTAGTGCTATTTATATATGTATGGCTACATATACCGTTATAAACTCCACTAATCTGCATCACCACGAAATGGAACAATGTTTAATTATTCGCCAAAGTTCGATTTTTAATGAAATCGTTTGCCTTTGTCGGCGCAGCCAACCAGCGATCAATCAATCGGGCAATGCAGCACACAATTAATCAGTCATAGGCAATTTAAGATTTGGCCATGCAACAAGCATTTAGCAAATTTCGGACGCCTTGATAGCGCGCCTTCTACGCGCATGCATGTGTTCGTGTGTGTGTTTGTGTGAAAATAAATTTACGCACCATAATTTGGGCGTGTTGAATCTGAAATTGCTGCCATGATTAAAAATAGTTTTCGGATTTATGAATTTGTGCGCATTTTATAATGAATCTTGTGCTAAACTTAGGGTTTTTCCAATTTGGTGCCGAAGGGCGTGCTGCAATCGATTTCATAAAAATTAGCTAGTCCCTAGTGGCAAGCTAGTGTGTATTTGTGGAAGCTAGTGTGTATGTGTACGTGCAACGGTGTTGTTGTTAATCGAAACGATTTGCCGTTAAATGAGTTTATTTTCCCAAACACATTTGTTGTTGTTGTTGTATTCGTTCTCTGTGTTTATGATTTTCAATCGATTTGGCGGTTAAATGGAGTTTTTCGCTTCCGATTCACTGCGATTTCATGCTTTGAGTTTATTCGCATGCGTCATTATTAATTTTATAGGCCGCTAATGATCTGCTTGTGCGCTTTATGGAAAAATGGTGTGAAAAAATTTCGATTATTTATGGTTTTCAAGCAAAACAGTTTTTATATAATTTTTCATTTTATATAATTATGCCTGATATTGGGGCTTAATAAAGTATGCAGGCAAACCGTTAACAAAACATTAACATAATTAATAAGTTTTCAAAGTGTTGAAAGCGTTCGGTTATTCATTTTTATTTTGTGGTATTTTATGTATTTTTTTAATATTATGTTATGAACATTTCTGAATAAAATATTTCTGGAGTGAACCGCAAAACTTTGAAATTATATCTGACATTTTTAGGGAAAACTGAATTTTAGTTGATTATAGATTATAGAATAGATTATAGATTATTGACTATAAATTATAGATTTTAGGTTATATATTATAGGTTATAGATTATAGATTAAAGATTATAGATTATAGATTACAGATCATAGATTATAGATTATAGATTATTGATTATAGATTATAGATTATAGATTATAGATTATAGATTATAGATTATAGATTATAGATTATAGATTATAGATTATAGATTATAGATTATTGATTATAGATTATAGATTATAGATTATAGATTATAGATTATAGATTATAGATTATAAATTTTAGATTATAGATTATAGACTATTGATTAGAGATTATAGATTATAGATTATTGATTATAGATTATAGCTTACAGATTATAGATTATTGATTATAAATTATATATTATAGATCATAGATTATAGATTATAGATTTTAAATTATAGATTATAGATTATAGATTATAGATTATAGATTATAGGTTATAGATTATAGATCATAGATTATAGATTATAGATTACAAATTACACAAATAAATAATAGATCATAGATTATAGATTATAGATTACAAATTATAGATCATAGATTAAAGATTATGGGTTATAGATAATAGGTTATCAATTATAGATTATAGGTTATAGTTTATAAATTACAGATTGTAGCTTATGGATTATAGAGTATAGATTATAGATTATAGCTTATAAATTATATATTATAGATTATAGATTATAGATTATATATTATAAATTATAGATTATGGACTATAGATTATAAATTATAGATTACAGATTATAGTTTATATATTATACATATAAATGATAGATCATAGATTATAGATTATGGGTTATAGATTATCGGTTATAGTTTATAGTTTATACATTACAGATAAAAGCTTATAGATTATAGCCTAGAGGTTAGAGGTTATATAATTTATATTATAGATTATATATTAAAGATTACAGATTTATAGATTATATTTTATAGATTACAAGAAAGCCTTACGGGGAGTATAAAGATGTAAAAATAAAAACATGTACATGCATATATATGTATATCTCACATATAATATATAAAAAAAAAACTTTAGTAAAAAAATTAAAAAAAATATGAAACCTTCTTCATACAAGTATCATAAAACAATACTTTAAATTTTCTTCTAAATTAACACACAATTACTTGAGATCGCAGTAAAAACTAATTTTAATTAAAAATAAACACCTCAAAGGCGCCATTTGTTTATTTTCGTTTACAGTTTTGTTATTTTCCACAGGAATGTTAAGCCGCGCAAGCTTAGTGCAAAAACAGGTTTCGCGTATTTGTCACATATTTTATTTTAAAAGCAATCAAAATGTATAAATATGCAAACATATACACATACATACATATATTTACAAACACAGCCATATACATATAAATATATGTGCGAAAGTTTTATCTCGCCGATAAGCGAACCGGCAGAGTGTTCAAGAAATTTTTAGTTTTGCTTGAACTGTTAAATACACAAACCGGCGCAGGAAGAAAATAAGCCAAACATTAGACTTAAGCAACAAACTCGTTATTTTGCGCAGCCAAAGTTTAGGGAACTCAGAGAAATGGCTGATTAAATTTGCTTCCGAAATTGCATAAAATATTTACAAATATTATATGTAATAATTTAAAAAAAACAGCGCTGCCTCATTTATAGAAACTTGTAAGTTACACGAAATTTTAAATTGCTTCTTAAATTTATTGACAAAGACATGGTTTTTTACAACATGGTGTTGCCATATACATATATAAAAAGGATTGTGCTAGAAGCAGACAAGTTATCCAAAATTTTGAATTGTCTCATAAATTTATAAGCAAAAGAAAAATTTGTTAAAAAATGGTGTTGCCAGATATATGAAAACTTCTAGATTACCTATTAAATTAATTTTGAAACATTAAAATTACCAAATAAATTAATAAAAAATTAAAAAAGAAATGGTTTGTTAAAAAATGGTGTTGCCACATTTATGAAATTAAAAAGATTAACAAGTAAATTAATTTTAATTTTAATAGTAAACTTGTAAATAAAAAAATGTTGTTTAAAAAAAGGTGTTGCCAAGCATAGTAAAACAAAAAAATTACAAATAAAATTATTTTAAATTAAATTAATTTAAATAAATTAATATAAAATTAAAAAAAAATAGTTTGTTCAAAATTGATGTTGCAACTTTTAAATAATTCCAAAAAAAGTAGAGAAAAACGAAATGAAGCAGCAAGCTATAAAATTATTGAAAGTAAATAATGAGTTTGTAATGTTATAAAGTTTATAATAAAAAGAGTATGGATTAAAATTGCCTAATTTTTAAAAAATTTCGCTCCAATCACAAGCGATTAGTAAAATTTCGTTCAAAAATACACCATGTTTTTATTTTACTCAAATGTAGATTTTACAACACTAATACTCTAATTCACTTGCACTCAAATACCATGTACCGTTTTATTATTATTATTGGCTGCTTACACACATACGCACACATACACATTAACACATGCATTAACGCCAACTGATTGCGCGTCATTTCTATGCGTAATCCAAATGCCATTTTCCAAATTGGGCCAATAAAAAACATAACAACAATAGCAACAATCCAGCAAGTAAAACCAACAATTCACTGTCAAAGCTAAAAGCAAACACCTTACACTACCAAACAGCTTTGCATGTATGTATGTTTGCTGAAGTGCCGCTTGAAAGGTGTTAAAACATATAAAGACCAAACTTTAAATAAAAACAACAAAAAATGAAGACACTCAAAGGCAAAAGAATAAAAAGTGAAAAAGAAAAAAATAAAAGCACAAAAATAAAAACAATTGTCGCCGAAGTAACTTTAACTGCATTTTAAGTAGCCGCTGAGCTCGAAAACTATTTGCATGCAAATAATGTTGGCCAGAAAATTAAAAATAGAAATGTTAGAGGGAAACCTAAAAACATACTGGTTTGTTTAAAAGACATTTTGGGCCAAAAATAAATGATAGTTGACATAATTGCCTCTACTCGTATATATGCGAGTGTATGTTTTACTATCTATATATGCACTCATTTGAAATATGATTTCGAGTGGAGTCAAGGGATCTTCGCAGATGTTGATTTAGGTGTAAGTTTTCATTTAGTTTTATAGTAGGTCACAATACACCTCAAACTTTATATTAAACTCAGAGTCTCTTAAGAAACCCATTTCAACACATGATTCCGCGGAAATCAAACCGATAAAAAATGTTTCCTAGATTGATATAACATTTTTTTATGGTCGTTTGAAGTTTGACCAACATATGTCAGTTACTGTGTTAGTATTAGTGTCAGGTGTTTGTTTACAACGCAATAAATTTTGTGCTCATTTGTACTGTGAAGCCATTTGAACCAGAATTAAACAATGAGTTTTCTTGCAATTTTGTGTTTTCAATAGAATCACGGCTACAGAATCGTAGAAAGTATTGGGGAAGTGTTTTGAGCAGACACTAAGATTTCAGCGACGGTCATGAAGTCATTGTCAATTCCTCACATGCGAGTCGTTCACGGTAATATCGACGGAGTTAAAGGAACAATGCTTGATAATCATCATTATGGCATCACAGAGAGAGCAGAGGATTTCAATGTCTGTTATGGATCGACTCAGCACATATTGGTTAATGTTTTGAGAATGAAATCAATCAATGCTACACATGTAAAAGACATAAATGCATTTCACATTCTATCATAGTTGTTACTGACTTTTTGGCTTACACGAAGCGAGAGTCTTCGCTCGGTCATCGTATTCGGCCGATTTTTCTCCCCATGACCTTTTGCAGTCTTCAAAACTAAAGTTCCGTTTTGAAAAACACGCTCGATAAGTCCATTGAAGCCATTTAAAGTCACATCAAAGCTTCATTTTCTAGTCTTCAGGATTCTGGCTATTGAATAGATGCAGCATATAACAGTGACTTTTATTTAATTGGAACTATTTTGCATTGAACGCTTGCTGGGTTCGACGACAGTTCATTCTTTGCAAAACTCCTCGCTTGGAAAAGTTATTTCCTTCCACCGAAGATATATTACTTCCCAAATTGCAAAGAATGCGACAGCCTCTTCGATGAAACCTCTCTACGAACCGGTGTTTAGGTAAGAATAGGACGCACTGCATTCGTAATAAAAGGAGTATGGAGGAAATGCATCTGGAATGTTCGGTCCCTAAACTCGCAAGACGCCGTTGTCCAGCAAGTTGATGTTTTCGCATACTCTCTTTTTATTCTATAAAAGTCCAGAGTAAAAGATATGCCTATTCATTTGTTCATCCTCACTTAAGATACATCAAAAATAATTTTGCGACTCTAAAAAATTTCACATTAGGCAGCAAGCTCCTTGCAAAATCTCGTTTCGAACTGCGACTACACATTTTAGCATTATCTGCTGCACCTCGCTGCCGCATACTTCTCCCACTTGCAATTGATGAGAATAAAAGAAAATTTTAGCTGACAGCAAAGGTGTCATTTTGGCATTTGTCATGCGACATCAGATTAAGACTCGCTGGAAGAGTAGAAACGCCTGTCGCCAAAGCAGAAGATGAGTTGTCCATCGACTATTGAAAGAAAGTGTTAATTGTTGTTGCTGCATGGGTGCCACAGACGCAGTAAGCGGACAGGCTACGCAACGCATGAAATGTGTGTATGGAAACAATTTCTTTACTTAATTTTTTTCTGTCTTTTATTGAAGCTTACAAAAGTCTGTCCGCTTGTAACTGCATATAGTTGTACATCTTCATTTTGCGGCATTTGCGACAGCGCTTGCGCAAACACTTCGAAATTTATGTTGTGCGCATAGCTTGTGGAACCAGCCATGTTGCCGCCGCCGACAACGCCGCCGCAGCGTGTTATTTTATTACATGCAATTTCTTTTTCACGCTACCATTGCCACAGCACCGCTGTCATGTATCGTATGCAGATAGATACAAGCGGCGATAAATTCTCACTGCGTCAACGCGCATTGCTTTTGTTGTCTTTATTTCATTTTTATTGCATTTAATTCTTTTTAGACTTTCCTTATAGCTTATTCTTTTCTTCAACGGCCACTACAGGCAGCGGTAAGAGTCATAAAATTCAATGAAAATAAATAATAAAATAAAATATATATTAAATGCTTTTATATCTGCTAATGATAGTGGTGGGAAGCAGTGGGAGAACAGCCGCGTGGAGTCGATCTTTTATTTAAGCAATCATAAAGCGCCGGTAGCAAATGCAATCAGTGCTTTAGGTGGTTATTATGCTAGCGGAAATGCTATATTATACAAAGATTTTTTATTTTTTATTATATATTTTAATATAATAATTTATTGTTGTGTAGAAGAGTAAATTATATAATGTTGAAAACTTATCGCTGAAATCTAGCCACACTCATAAGCAACAAAAAGGAAAGTAGCATTGATAACAGTGTAAGGGAATATATGGTTTTTATGGGCTTATTTCTAGAGCATTCATTAGTTTTTAAATGCGGTAATCTAGACGCCAAACAACAATAAGTTGAAAAGTGCATTTCAATTCTTCAAAGCCTTTCCTCAGAACCGTGTTAAAGGGTTATATATGTGCAGTTACAATTTTCAAAAAATCTATTATCTTATAATATTTTCTTAATGTACTTACACACATATGTATATTTGAAAATCCACATAGGAAACTTCATATCGTTCTGGTAAATATTTTCGAAGCTACACGCAAATTTGAAAAGGAGGTTCAGAGTTCTTGGAATTATAAGGCGCGTCTTTCTCAAAATGGTGTTTTCCAAATCGGCTAAACCGATAGTCTCAAATTTTAACACAAGCTTCTTAAATATATTTTTTAGTAATTAATCGAAGATTTTTTCTCACCGATATATATATTTTTTTTATAAACAATTGAATGTCGAAATTTTGGACAAAAATCGATTTTTTTTTAGAAACTGCCATTTTTTTCAAAAAAATTTATTTTGCTTGTTCCTTTACTGGTTACTAGATTTCACGTTACTTTGATGAAATCTGTTAATTTCAGAAGATCCCTTTCAGAGTTATAGTGGTTACCGCTAGACGTCTTTTCTGAGAGAAGCTCCCTGAGATCTTTTCCAAATAAATATTTTGCTAAAGCTTAAAATACAGTTAGAAGATAATAAATTTAAAAGTTTTCTCACACAAAATTCTGAAAAATTCACGTTTTTCGGCTTTCTAACTCTTTAAGATATCACCAAAATGGGAATGGAGAAGAAAACTATCAAAAGTTATTAATACAATAAGAAAAAACTTTATACGTAAGCCTCTGAGTTTAGAAATGATGTTCCGAAAAAGTACGTATAATTAGTCGAAAAATTTATCAAACCTTGAACACAAAATGTGTAAACTACGTAGTGCGAGATAAGAGATTTGAACGCAAAATAGAAAGTAATACGATGTAAGAGTATGGCCTTACAAAAACTAGTTCACTGATTGGATTTAATAAGGACTTTCAACGTAACTTTCTCAAAATAATATATAAGAATTGTATACAAACTATTTAATCAAATCCAGTTAATGAAAATTGCAACTAAAGAAGGAATGAAAGCTAATGAATACGTCGCTGGGGAATATTATTCTTATAAAACTCAAATTAAGTCTTAGGTTTATACTTGAAAGTATTTTTCTAAAAGTGTACATGTTTTTGAAAAAGCATTCACCAACTAAACGGATTTTGTCTTACACAATTTAGTTTCAGATGCCTACAGAATTTAATATTTCTGTAATATAGTCGCAAAAATTTGTAGAAAATAAGCCAATTCACAACTACATTTTGGTTTACCGTCGATAGGTTGGTTGTATACTTGACTTAGGCGGCCATTCTGGACTATTGTGAGAAATTTATATCAAAGATGCAGCCGTTCTATATAAATGTGGGAAGTTTCTGATAAAGATCTAATAGTCTTTCAAATGGGCGAAAAGCACTTAAAAGATATACTATAACTATAAAAAATACTAAAGTAATATGGTTGTATATAAAGTGAATCCTTATCCGCCAAAACTATAGTATGAAGGTGGTGCTCCTGTCAAACATAGCGCCATCCAGCATATATTTGGATTTTCTTAGACATAACGGCGGAACATTTTTATTGAAAGTGGTTACTAAAGCAAAGGATAGAAAAATAAACGGCTCCATTATGTATATACTAGAGCGGTGGTTCGATTTTTTTACAATGGTATAAAATCGCGTATGCGGTAAATGTTCTACGGATCAATCTAAATAACCTTGCCTAATAGACAATGGGTCTAAAACCGATTTCAAACCAGTGATTTCTAAGGCAAAGTTTAAAAAATTTGGATAATCGCTTGTATGGGAGACATATGATATAGTTGTCCGATCTGGCTAATTCCGACAATGATTAATAGAATATCAAAATAAGCCTACATCTGACGCACAAATTTTTATAATTCCTAAAAAATTTCGCCTTATTGGCTATTTCTTTTTCTGGCTCCCTGCAAATCGACCCGTTCTATTGCATATAACATTGTGCAAAAAAGTACTCGGAAATTGTCAACGATTTTTCCAGTCCTCGAAACACCTTTCATTAGCACTTTTTGGGATGGCCTTCAGCACCTTCAAAGAATTTTCTTTTATCTCTTCGATCGACTGAAAACGGATTCCAATCTGATGACTCTTGTATTGATTATATGTCAAACTCTTGGACCATTGTCCCATCGGCAGGTTATAATGCTCTCCATGAAAGAGTAATCGGAACTCGCACGATCAAAAAAGACCTGTTTACGGTACTCTTTTTGAAAAAATTTAGCTTTATCGGGACGAGTTGAGCAAGAACCCAAAATATCCGCCAAAATCATTCAAACGAACTAGCAAGAGGTGTCGAGCTCTTTTTTCATCGCTGTGACTCTTGCCTGACGGTTTTCAAGCACTATAGCTTTCACTTTTTGAATATTCTTATCAGTTGCAGAAGCCGAAGGTCGACCAGAACGAGGCATATTTTCAACGATGCTTCTACCGTTTTTGAAGGCTTTTCTTAAGTACTTTTTTAACATAATAACATTTCTTTAATATTTTTAATATTATTAATACTTTTTCTGATTTTTTCTCAGTCGAGCTAAATAAAAATCAAAACTTAATTGAGTTTGCAAAATGAAAACCACGAAAGTTCTCAAAATAAGGTAATTCTTTTAATTTTGAGACATTATTTTGTGTAATATTTATTTATAATATTACTTTTTACGATTTATGGTACAGTCGGACTATGAACAACTGTTGCGGAAGATGGTTTTGAGTTTTTGTGTGGATTACTAACTTTCATTAAAGCATAATTTTTTAGTTTCACTTTACAATAATGTGCTTAAAAGCAATGCATGGAGTCATGTGTAGAAGTTCACGCAAGTGAGGAAATTTCCCTGATCGCCATTCACTTGGAAGTGACCAGAAACGATTCTTTTACATATGGCTCAAGCAGCTAACAACTTCCGGTCTTTGACCAAGTATCCTCTGGGTAGCCAAAGAGCATCCGTTTGAAGGCGAGCTAAAGTGAGAAGGTAAAATATCCTCTATATGGGGTTGGCGCTGAGTTTGGGACTCGCCACCACCAATGAAAAGAAAAGTATTAGTCATCCTAGGTTAACAGAAGGGAAATATTTCTGTGTTATTCATTTGGATATCTAAAAACTTAATTCGGCTTTTGTTAGTATTAGTATTAATAATTCAAACTTTACCAGCTTTTTTCATTTTGGACAAAATTTTCATGGCGAATAAAGAAAAAGAATAAAAGTTTTCTTTGACCACACGAATACATACATATATATATATATATATATATATATACATTTATAAAATTTGTTGAATTTAATAATTAGTAAATAAATTCACAGGTTCTCATTGCAAAAATGTGCTCGTCTCTGAATACCTAATTCCGAATAAGCAACCCTTTGTTAATAATTCAACAATTTTTTTAGCAACGATTTTTTTAATTCGATAATTAGTCGCGTATATAATCAATTGATTATGTATGTAAACAGTAGCATTGTTAAGCACACGTGTTTGCACATTAAAAAGAAATGAATAATATTTTAGCATAGACAATAAAATAGAGAAGCGATTTTTCATCAACAGCTGACTGATGCTAACACATCGTCATTAAAGGCTATTAACGAAGAATTTGTGTTAATTGCAAAGAAAATAGTAAATAAACAGATACAGCAGATTTTTAGCAGATATGGACTGCTTTAGTGCTCATAAGCTGTTATACGTAATTTCAGTAAGAAGTCAAAGCTTGCACCTCTCACGCTGAAAATTCAAATTTTCATTAACCGCTAGTTATCAGGTGAGGATAAGGAAGCAGAAATGCGCCGCAACACGAAGATTGCAAATTTCGAAAGAAATATTGTTGCAAGTTGTGAACTTAATCCCACACAAAACTGCCAAAACTACGCACAACAACAAATATTTGTTTGTTTATATGATGTGAGTATCGGTCAAAAGTATGCGCCAACAGCCATAAAATTGATGAAGTTGTTAGCGCTGAAGATTTTAACACGCTTGACAATACCCTTAATCACAATTAACACGCTGGTTGTTAGTTTATGTTGGTGTTTCGAACAATATTTTATTGTTGTTGTTTTTTGTTTTCTTACTAGTTAGTACTGCTACTTGTTGCCACTACCAACAACAACACCGGCTGTCGCTGCCATAACGACTAATTATGAAAAATGTGCGGAGCAGAGCTTCAAACAGAAGCTCACAACGCCGCCTTAACGCTTAAAAGCTACACAGAAAGACAACGTAACTCGATGTGTTTGTAAATAGCGGCAACAATAACACAGTATGTGATTTAAAAATCATAATTTTGTTTTGATACTTTGCATTTATGTGCTATATTTTGTATGAGTGTTCAGAAAACTTTGAATTAAATGATGTAAATATTTTCAAATATTTTGTGGAAGACTATTTAATGGAAAATTCTGCAGTGTGTTGAGAGTAGCCTAAAACCTCATTCAAAGCTTTTTAACATCTAGATGTCTTTTTAACTTATGCGCTGCTAAGAACATGCACAATTAAGTATTGAAATATTTCAAAATCTAAACCCAAAACTCGAGTTTTTTAAACTTTTTGGTGTCTAAAGTTAAACACTACTGATATACACGGAGTTAACCAAATCAGAAAAACAAAACCCAATTATTTAAGTCGTCGGTAATACAAATGTTTAATATATAAAATAAATTTGGGGTTTAACGTTAAGCCCTACTGCTAAATACGGTGTTTACTAAATCAAACAAATTTTTAACTCGTCTTTAACACAAATATTTAAAATCACTTTGCTGTTTAACGTAAAACACTACTGTTAAACATGGACTTTACCAAATGAAAAAAATAATTCCTTAACTCGTTATTAACACAAATATTTCAACCCATTTTGGTGTTTAACGTTAAACACCAGTTTTAAACACGGAGTTTACGAAGTCAAATTTTTTTTAACTCGTCTAGAACATAAATGTTTAATATTTAATATAAATTCGCTGTTTAACGTTAAACACTATTGTTAAACACGGAGTTTACCAAATCAAAAAAACTCCTTAACTCGTCTATAAAACAAATATTAAACATGTAAAATCAGTGCGGTGTCTAAAGTTAAACACTGTTGATAAAAACTGCGTTTAGAAAATCAAAAAAAAAATTCCTTAACTCGTGTTTAACACAAAAATTTAAAACCACTTTGGTATTTAACGTTAAGCATCAGTTTTAAACACAGAGTTTACCAAATGAAAAAAAAAAAATCGTTAACTTGTTCTTAGCACAAATATGTAAAAACAAATTGGAGTTTAACGTTAAACACTGAGTTTACCAAATCAAACAAATTCTTTAGCACTTTTATAACACAAATGTTTAATATTTAATATCAATTTGGTGTTTTACGTTAAACACTATTGATGAACACGGAGTTTACTACCACAAAATTATCCTTTAACTCGCCTTTTATATTAAATTTTTTTAATTATGTACGAACAGCATTTTCAAGTTAAATTCAGAGCTTCTTAAACACAATTATTGGAACATGTATTCGGTGTGATATAACACGAACAGGCAAAGAGGCTATAAAGCCCGTGTTGTTAGATAAATAGCAAAGATTGTGCGAAAACTTTAACGAATTTTCTTTATAATCAACCAAAAGAGATTTCTTTATTTAAGACCGACTTTAAGTAAAGTCGTAGTAAATTTTTCGAACATTAAAATTAATTAATTACCAAATTAGCTCGAGTAGATGCTACGAAACTGACACGCCTAGTAGCGCCAAGCTTAGCCATTACCACCGCATGTGTGTAAGAAATTCATGATTAACGAAGAGATTTTATCAATATCTGCTGGCTACAGCAGAGCCACTCGCAAGCAGCCGCTAGAAATATCAAAGGCACGATCTTGCGATCGATGGCTAGATAAATATGGATAAATATGCTAGATAGCATAATGTGGAGACACCTGCTTAGCACTGAAGTAAGTATCTAGATGTATGTGTATGTTGAAGATTCACATGCTCATAAATTTTTTCTCACTCGATTAATTTGAAAACCTAAAATCTCTTTATGCGCAATTAATCATTTTAATTAGCTAATTAAGCACGACGACGAGTTTTTAATTTGAAATACATGAATTTCGAAAAATTCATATATATTCACATAATAATTTGCAGTTCTATTTAGTTATTTATGCCGCTGAGAGCATTGATATTCAGTTATACAGATATACTTGATGCTTATATCAAAGTTCCCGGCACTGCCGCCAAATGCTGGTTATGTTAATATGTTTACTCGTTTTTTAACATAAGTCCAAGTTACACGAGACCTGATTCACGAGTATATGGATTCAGCAAATTTTTACCCGCAAAGTGAAATTGTTAGTTTTTCCAAATAAAGTCGTTTTTTTAAAAAACATTGGTTCCAACTTAATAATACTAAACTGAACTTTTATTATTAATTTTAAGACTGCGCGAATCCAGCACAATTGGACACACTTGTCCATACCTATGGCATAGAACTATATACATATATGTTTGTATGTATGTATGTGGGCTTATAAATATTTACTGGAAATAAATTTGTATATTTAACTTTGACAGATTTATGAGTCGTGAGCTAGAGTTCAAGTATAAAACAGCACGTGCTTGTGTTTTGGATATGTAAATATATACAAGCTTATACAAATCTAGTCTTTAGTTGCGAAAACAAATATATTTGATTAAGGCTTAAACTTATCTGGGTATGTTGCTGTATGAGCCATGATGTTTTTCCAGAAATTAAAGATTTTATTTTCTCTAAGCAGCTGCCGGATGGCTTTGAATAAACTCATGAGCTGAGAAGTACTCAAATCCTTTTTTTTACTTTGAACAAAATTTTAGCTAATTCTCCACTGTGTGTTAGTATTGCGCTCACTTTACTTAGTAACTACGATTTAAATATTTTAAGAACAATTACCAGGTTTTTGCAATAAGTTTTGATGTTCGATAAGAGAAAGCGTTGCTACTAGCCCAAAAATTTTCTTGTTTTGTTGGTACACTCTTCATATGAACGTTTGTGAAGTTCCATTTCAGTCTGTCAATTCATTTTTTGTTTATGGTACAAGCCATTTAGTGTCGCCGTGCCACAGTATTTTTTTACAATGGAAAAAATTGAATATCGTGCAGTGATAAAATTCTTATTTTTGGAAGGAAAACAGGAAAAAGAAATTCACGAACGAATGTTAAAAGTGTATAATGATTGTTCACTTACAACTCAAACAGTAGAAAGATGGGTTGCTGAATTTAATCGTGGTCGTACAAGCCTTGAAGATGATCCACGAGAAGGATTCCCTAAAAGCGCATCAACACCAAAAATCATAGCCAAAATATAGGATATGGTTTTGGCAGATCGTCTATTGACTGAGAGATATTTAATTGACCACGTCTCATTAGGCAGCGTGAGCCATGTTTTAAGTAAAATTTTGGATTTTAGAAAGCTGTGTGCACAATGGGTGTCACATTCGCTAACAATGGAACAAAAACACATTCGAATGCGACTTTCTCAGCAACATTTGGAGCGTTTTAAAAAGGACAAAGTGGATTTTGTGCGTCGATTCATTACTAGGGATGAGACTTGGGTTTATCATCATGATTCTGAATCAAATAAGAGGCTAAAGTGTGGTGTGAACCTTATTGTTCGGCCAGGAAGGTTATGGCATCAGTTTTTTGGCATGCGAGAGGAATTTTGTTTGTGAATTACTTCCAAACTGGTAAAACAATTAAATCTGAATATTACTGCAACCTTTTGGACCAGTTGAAGGAAAAAAAAATTCGTGAAAAAAGACCCGGTTTAAAGGAGAAGAAAAAGAACAATGCACTGTGTCACAAGAGCATTTTGACAAATCCATGAATTAAGGTTTGAACTGTTGAAGCATCCACCATATTCCCCAGATAAGGCCACCAGCGACTTCCATTTGTTTCCAGAGCTGAAAAAACTTAAGCACGGCAAGCGCTTTTCATCAAATAAAGACTGTTGAAGCGTGTTTTTCATACCTTCCATATTCTCACTTCAGGGATAGGATCCACAGATTGGAGGATCATGGGAGCAAGTGTATTAATGTTCATAGAGATTATATTGAATAAAAAAGTGTATTTTGTTAATAAAACTGTTTTTTTTTTTTTCTTATCAAACAACAAAACTTATTAAACAACCAGGTATATGTAATTTATAATTCGAAATTCATTGAAATTTCAATTTAGACACAAATAATATTGAGTCAAGCGCTAAATTCATAAAACCACTTCTGTCTTTTTCATTAATAAATGTTAACTGTGATAAATATTTAATTTATTTTTACCTATTAAGAAGTCCAAATAAAAAAAGAAAAATGCAAAAAACGCATAAATCCAAATACAAGCACACACACATACGCACATTTCCAATCTGGTGACATATGGCATTTAAATTTATTAGCTCAGCGGCTTCCTGTCGCGCTCACAGCCAATCTCGCAGTTGCGCATAGTTCGTGAGCGCTTGCGCATATTTGTGCCGACTATGCGGCGTGCGTGTAGGTAGCGTTTTAATTTGAGTTTATTTTTCATTTTATTTTAAATAATTTGCCTATATTTACAGGCAATATTACCATTTGGTATATAACTAGCATGTTACACTAACGACAATTGGTAAAACAGGAAACTAGCAGACTGTACTAGACTAACAGACTAACTTGCCAATAGACTGGTATCAATTTGCTTGTCACCAACTACTCACACCTGCCAAACAACAACTCATTCCGGTTTGGTGACACTCAATAATTTTAGAATAATAATGCGAGATAAGGAAACAAAGTGCATGTAAAGTGAGGCTTACATAATTGACTACAAGTTAGTTGCATTTACTTAAACTATGCGTTCAAAGGGAAACACATTCTTTATTGGGAGGGTCCTGCTATACAAGGGGGGTCTATATAGTGTGATATTTACGAATATGCACAGCTGAGAAGACTTTTTTGTTTTATATATCTATGTATTGGCTTTTTTGAAGTAATTAACTTTTTTATGGCCCATGAAGCATCATTTAATCCTTGTAGTTGTCTGTTGGCGATCTAAATCTTGTCACTTGAGGGCTACGATCTGCGGAAACTTATTCAGTTCTTCAGTTTAGACAAAATCGAGCTTACTCTCTTTATTTAGTTAGAAGAAAAGAAATAAAATAAAGTTGATTATGTTGAAAATTTATAATTTTTCTCTCTCTCTCTCTCGCACAGGTTTTCTCTACTTCTCTCTCATTTTTTTGAAGAAAATGAAGTTAATTATGCTGAAAATTACCTTTTTATTTTATAGATAACGGTATATACTTTTTTCTCTCTTCTCTCTCCGTATTTATCTACCTCTTTATCACTATATTCAAGTTAATTATGTTGGAAATTATCTTTTAATTCTATAGATAACGGTATATACTTGTTTTCTCTCTCTTTTTCTCTTCTCTCTCCGTCTTTCTCCACCACTCTCTCATTATTTAGAAGAAAAAAAGTTAATTACGTTGAAAATTATATTTTATTACTATAGACAACGGTAAGTACTTTTTCTCTCTCTCTCTTTCTCTCTTTCTTTCTCTTTTCTCTCTTTCTCTCTCTCTTCTCTCCCTGCCTTTTCCGACCACTCTCTCATTATTGGGAAGAAGAGAAATTAAGTTATTTTGTAAAGTATTTTTTAATTCTATATATAACGGTATATACTTTTTCTCTCTTCTCTGTCCGTCTTTCTCTACCTCCCTCTTATTATTTTGAAAAAAAGTAAATGAAGGTTAATTATGTGAAAATTATCTTCTTATTATATAGATAACGGTATAAAACTTTCGTCAATCTCTTTTATCTTTATCTTTCTCTCTATCTCTATTCTCTCTTTCTCTCACCGCTTTCTCATTATACCATAATAGCAAAAATCTAAGCTAGCAACTATTTTCGAATTAACTTTAACGTCATTTATTCTCTTAACATTTCTAGTAAATTTTCTTTGCAACCTTGTCAAGGGTATATGTTGTTTATGCAAATCAAAAAATGCAAAATAATTTCCATTCTCTAGTTTATGCAAATATTTGCCCTTAATACTAGTGTTAGCGACAGTGACACCACAATTAGCTGCCATCTTACATAATGCCAGCGACTAAGGGTGCATCGCCACAATATTTTGCATTGCAGTCGATTGGAAAAATACAAAGTTGTATTGAAAATTTATGCGCATGCAATGCTACAAGTCAAAACATAAATAGAATAAGTGTGAAACTGCTGTTACAGCCAATAAACATATATAAATATGCATTAGCAAGCGATATAACCCGTAAGAGTTAAATAAATGAAAGATTTAACGTCAGCAAAGCGCTGAAACTCAAAACAAAAAATGAATAAATGCGAAAAATGTAAGAAGCGTGTTTTCATAAATCAAAGCAACTTGCGGATTCACAGATAACAATATTAAACACTCCAACCCGTTTGTGACGTCTGTACAATTAGTTTATATTAAATATGTAATTTGCATTAAAGCGAGACTTCTGTAAAGTTCTAGTAAAACCGGGAATTTTATGCTTTTTGAAAAAATCGTATTGCTTGGCGTGACAACTGGAAACGGAATGATACTTACGATTTTACATAATTGGTTTAATCTCCACTGGTTGGCTAATGAATTAATTAGTTATGAATGTTTAATGAACGTGCCATAAATATTTTGACGCTTTTGGTTGATAGACTAGTGCAGCAGTCTTCGAAAATGAAGAAACCGAAAAAAATTCATTAGAGATTAAGATCGGTAAGGAAAAATACTTGTGAAATAACAAATATTTAAGGAAAAATAATTTACGTGCGTGCTGAGTTTTGCTCACCTACCTCTTCTAGCTTTTCTCAACTTCAGATCCACTGTAAACAATTTCTCATTCAATGTTTGTGATTTTGTGGTTGAATTTTTAAGGTTTAAGAATGTTTTATCGCTATTTCCGGCAAAACTACGAGCCACATAAAAAAATATTTTATGGCAATGTTGTTAGTAATGAAAAGGTCTATAAATTTTGTATATAGACTTTTTTCACATAACCTAAAAATTTATGTAAAAATTCAAATAACTAAGCTTTGCAGATTTTTATTTTTACCTGGTACAATTTTTTTTTTAGTTTACGAAATTCGGTGAAAACTTATCATCATATGTTCCAAACTCACCCTAAATTTTATACTCAATATGCAATATGTTTCTACAGATTATAATAGTTTTTTCACCGAATGGCTGTATGTATCACCTGAAGCGGAGTAAAAATTGAGTTACTTAACTTGACTCTGCTCTTCTTTATTTGTTATATTAAAAATATTTATTCTACGAGTATTACCTAACATTATTATATCTAAAAACGAAAACTCTAATTTTCCATAAAAATCTCATTAAAATTTTTTTAAATCTGTCATTTCACCAACGAAAATAAGCCCAATATTTTTGGAACTGATGGCCGATCTAGAGTTTGGAGAAAACCAAATGCGGCGCTTGATGTGAAGAATATTATACCGGCAGTTGAATATGGAGACGGCAGCGTTATAGTTTGGCGGGCCATGGCCTTATCTCGAATTGGACGCTTGGTTTTATAGAGTGTACTATGGATCGCTATGTTTATGAAAGCATATTGAAACACAATTCGGATAAAAATGCGGATAATTTGAATATTGGAAAGCTTTCGATTTTTCAACAAGACAATGACACAAAGGACACAATGCACGCTATTCTATACAAAGCCCCGAAAACAACAAAAATCAACACCACAGATATATAATAGTCAGCAGATGTAAATGCGATTGAAAATATCATCTGAGCTTGGACCGAAATTGCTGCCGATGTAACTCAAATTTTGTGGCTTTTTGTGGTTGCTAATTGAAGAGTTTTTCTCGATGCTTTGAATACTTTTGTTTTGTTATTGCAAAGAACTACTTTTTGGTTTCACAAATGCCTTAAATAATGACATAAAGCCTTTTCTGATTTTCACACACAATTTTAACAGATTTGCCAAATCAAAATCAAATCAAAAATTTCTTTGACTGTATCTAAAATGATATGTATGTGAGTTGCCACCAGTTTCCACATTTTATTGTGGCAGTTAAAAAAGGCAAATTTAGTAAAACATATAGTATACTAAATTGTCTTAAAAAGTTTAGGACATATTTTTACATATTTAAAAATACCTAGAAAAATTTGTGAATAAAAATTAAAAAAATTTAAACTCGCAGTAAAATATGTCGTTCACTGCTGCAACGCCTACGAATGAAACCAAAAAAATCTCTATAGAAGATATTGTCAGTACAATGTTTAGCTATCGAAAAAATATATTTTTGGTAGAATTACGGATTTTTTAACAAAAGTTGAATTTCACCACAAATATTGGCTGTTTTTGGCTTGCCAACATTTAGATTTATGTTCAAACCCAAAAACAATCGATCACTTTCGTATTATATGTATGCCTACGAGAAGTAAGCCAGGCAAATTTTAAAAATATTATTTTGAGACAAATTAACGAAGCTGATTGAACTGAGCTGTTGCACTTCAGAAAGCTGTGACTCGAAAAATATTTTAAATATAAGAATTGTGAAGGAAATTGGTAGGCTGCTGAAGACTACTGAAGTTACCGCTCAATATGTAAGCAATTTAGTTATAGTTGGACTAGACTCCAATAAAATGTTGAAAAAACGATTTTTTATTATGGAAAGGTTAAACCTCTTTTTTTAATATAAACAACGAAAAATAAAGATAAACAATAAGTTAGGAGATCATAGCGTTGCCTTTGATAATAATTCATGGCAAATTTCCTTGAAAAATCTTTCCAAATAAAAAAGTAGTCCGTACATGGACTTGATTTTGATTTATAAGTTTGTATGAGAGCTATATTGGACCGATATACATAGATAATATATTTCCCAGTCGAGTATTATTTAACCACGAAGAGCGCTGAATACAATTGACAACCAATTTAAAATAGACATTGCTAGCTTATGCGCTTATATACCTGTAAAGACAACCAATAGCAACAACAAGCAATACTAACTGCGTAGTTAGTATAGTTTCTAATAAAAACAGCAGCAACTAACAAAAAATCGTTCCGCCATTGCAAAAGCATAACAAATGAAGCTACCGTGCATAGATACAACAATGCTAGTTGAAGCGCTGGAGACGAATGCAGTCAAACCGCTCGGCTTAGCTCAGCTGTTCAACGACTCGGCGCAGCGCTAGTGATACTCATTAATAAAATGGCGCGCAAAAAATTAATAACAATAACAAGCAAGTGAGGAGCACTCAATACAACAACAATAGAGCTAAAAGTGCCACAGCACTTAGCATAGAATCGCATAGATTTGTTCTTCCTCTTATTTTCAATTAACAATGGCCATTCCTAACTGCAGTTCGGCAGCACCTGCAGCAGCGCTCATTAGTCGCTGGCATTCACAGGCGCTGCCGGCGTCGATGCTGGCTATTTTTCTATGTATATGTATGTATGTGTGCGTGTCTGTACCGTTGTTGTCATTGTTGCTAATAGGCGGTCGGTTGTTTCGTGGTTTCTTTGTTCTTGTTGCCATTGCGGTCGCATTTGATGAGTCAACTGATGCGTTTTTTATACCAGCTATTAACAACAACAGCAGCTACTGCATTAGCAACAAAAGCAGCAACAACAAAAACGGCAAAAGCAAAAATAATACCAACTGTAATATTAATTTTAGCAGCAATTGCTCGAGTTTTAATACTTGACTGTTTGCGGTGTTTTTGCTGTTGTTGTTACGGTTATAATTGTTTTTAATTCGTTTATAGTGTTGTGCAGCTATTGTTATTATTGTTGCAACGCATGGTGCTATGGCTTTAACATTGTAATGTTTTTCTGTTTGTTTAAAGCCATCTTTTTTTGCCTTTTTTGCAGTTCATTTGCGCATTTTCCGCTTCTAATTGTTATAGCTTTAAATGCTTTTCTTTGTTGTTCCTTCTGCAGTTATACTTATGCGTTTTATTGGCTGTACGGCCTGTGCGCAAGTCACTACGGCTAACAAGTTGCATTTATTACGGCTCTAATGCAGGGGCAATGCTGGCAATAAAACTAATAGGAGCGCATGCTAAGAAGATGCCGCAAGTGGAAATTGAATTCAAAACGTTTTATTTACCCCAAAGTGGCGCGTTTTTCTTTTAAGACACAATTACTATAGTTACAAATGTAAAATGTAAACAGGAAAGTGAATAGTTGAATGAAATTGAAGTTTACTTGGCGATCACTGCTTACATGCGCAGAGTAAGGATTTTATTCAATTAAATTTTTTTATGTTTTTTTGTTGTTATTTGGTTCATAGAATGCTTAAATGCAATATGAGTAGATTCTGAATTTGTGATATATATATCTTGTATATAAGTTTTTTTGTTACATAATTATATACTTGTATATAATAAATAGTTAAAAAATATAAAATATTTATGGTTCTTAAGGGGGGAGCCTGCTTTAGGGGCTTAAAAATCTCAATTTTTTTGAGGATTTTTTGGGAGGGAAAGAGCGTTTATAGATATATATTTAAACATCATTCACAAATTTTTTGGACACCAAATCTTTGATATTCTGCCTTAGGGAAGCAATTGCCTGATGTATCTCTCATGTGCATTTGCCGAACGGCGGGCAGGTCGCAATTTCTATCGGATACAAAAAATTCAAAGAGATTCATATTTTCTAATAATTTATCTTTTAGTTAACCTAAAAAAATTCCAAAAAAATGTAAGATTTTACAAATTTTTTAAGAATTGAAAAAAGTGGTTTTTAAACAAAGAAAATTTACTGAATGTTGTTTAAAAATATGTTCAAACTTCACTTTTCTTAGTTTCTTTTTAGTTTAAATAAAGATAATAAACTTTGCCCCAATACCATACGAAGTTTAGTTTTTTTTCTATTCTCCCCTCCAATTAAGAAATATCGTAAAAATGGAAAACCGAAAAATGGGGCGTCAAAGTTTTCGCTTTCTGCCCAAGCGCTAATTAATGCACTGTATATACTCGTCGATCGGGCCACGCGTAGCTGTGGTATATATTTTATACTATTATTCATACAACAGACCAATAATACCGTGAAAATTTTGAGGATAACGAATTAAAGCCTGCTTTCTCAATGTCTGATTACAAGCCTTTCTGTCCAGTTAATAGAGTTGTCCGCTTAATAGCCTTTACTTAATAAACATCAACAAATTGTGGAACCGGCCAATATGCATAGTTAATAGAGATGATCGCTTAATAGTGCGTCCATTTAATAGAGCTTTCTCTGTATTTTTTATTTATGAATTATTCTTACTATACTATCTTCTAAATTGGTTCGAACTGCACACAGTGGGCGAAATTTTGCCCAAATCGATTCAGTAGTTTAGGTGCCCATCGCGGAAATTAAGATTTAAGTTAAGATTTTGTTTTCAAATTGCTAGGAGGGTTGAAATCGTACGCATAATTATTTGGCAATTTGTTAAGATCTACCACTTCATCAACTGCTAATGTTTGAAAGTTTTAAGTTTTTCCATTTTTTAATTTTTCCTGTATTCTTGTAATTTTAGTAAATAGTTATTAAAAATACGACGACATTGACATAGTTCAGCTAATTAAAAGACAGCGACTACGCTGGCTAGGTCATGTTGACCGGATGGACGAAAACACTCCAGCTCTGAAAGTATTCGACGCAGTACCCGCCGGGGGAAGCAGAGGAAGAGGAAGACCTCCACTCCGTTGGAAGGACCAAGTGGAGAAGGACCTGGCTACGCTTGGAATATCCAATTGGCGCCACGTAGCGAAAAACGACTGGCGCGCTGTTGTTAACTCGGCTATAATCACGTAAGCGGTGTCTACGCCAATTAAGAAGAAGAAGAGTTATTAAAAAAGGGAGGTGAAAAAATTAATTTCCTTTTTTGCCACATTGCACAAAATTATTTGCAAATCATATTTCTTGGTTGGAAAACAAACATAATTAATTAATCGTAGAAACCGCAGTTAAAATCGATTTTTCTTTTTGCATAAATCTAATATGTAGCAATTATAGAATCTGCTGGTAAAGTAATTTCCTGAAATTGACTGTATTTGGAAAGTTACAGGAGTGACAACTTAAGGTCTTTAGAAGACTTTCGCCTCTTACCTGAATTTCAGACGTGTTCCTCTTGAAATTATATTTTCACAATCAGAGCTAGAGTGTTTTTCATTTTACCATAAAAAATCCCGAAAGCAACCTTAAAGAAATGGCCGTCAAACGGCCTTTATATAACATTTTTCCAGATAAAGGATGCGCCATATGTTAGGTAAGTATTGCAACTTTAAGTAAGTGTGCACTAACTGAAGTAAGCAGAATAGCTCTTTGGAAAGCCCAAAAGTTCATGTAGCCAACAGTGGCCTCAAACATGTTTATGCGATACTTGGGTGGAAATTGGGCTCGATGTGATGAGGAAAATGCTTATTGTTTTGCAAAGCATATAGAAAAGGTACTTCAACCTTATTATTCAAAGAAGAACTTTATGCTGTCAATGTTATCAAACAAAGCTAACGAGTCACTCTAGTGTTTTAAGACTTAAGACTTCAACTTCTGAATTATTAGAATCATATAAGAACTTAATACCAAATAGTTGCCAGGACATGATAATATTACCCCAAAAATGCGAATTGAGTTACCAAATATTGCTTTAGAAGTGCCCTTCTCTTTGTTCCTCAATGCAATTCTAACTTTTGTACACTATCTAATTTTTAAGAAAAAGTCGCAGATTGTACTGATAGATAAACCTGGTGAAGACTTAACACAGCCATCTTCTGTATTTATAAAATATGTGAAAAAGTCTTAGTATAAAAGATGTCTCCTTTTCTCCACGAAAATACTATAATAACAACGCACCAATTCGGGTTTCGCGCAAATCATAGCACGATAGTGCAAGTAAATTGAATTACTAACGAAATAGGAAAAGCATTTGAGCACAGAGAGTACTGTTCAGCTATATTTCTAGACGCAGCTCAAGCGTTTGATAAAGTGTGTCATGAAGACATTTTATATAAGATTAAAAACATTCTACCTTTAGAACTGTATAAAACACTGGAGTCTTATTTAAAAAATAGACAATTTTTGGTATATTTGATGAACGACAAATAAGGGCTAGTGTACCACAGGGCTGTTTTTTAGTTTCCATTTGTTTTGATAGAATTTCATAAATGTTCATCATGCACGTCATAAGCATGCAAATCTAACATGGAACTTATTTATAGGAAATTCAATTTTGAACAGTATCAGATTATGCAAATCCTTGGCTTAAATAACAAAATTCATTTACAATACATATTTTGCTGTTAAGATTCTATATGTGCATTGAGAGCACTTATTAGCTTCTTTAATTAAGTTTAACTGTAAATAAGTGCTGTGTGGAAAAAAGTAAAATTCCACAAATAGTAAAGCAGTATCATGCTCTTAATATGCGGAGGCTCATTGAAATGCAAACTATTTTACACACACACATACAAACACACGAGGCAGAGCATTAATTATTTATCATTAAACCTATAACCTTACACATATGCATGTGTTTGTGTGCGCTTTTAAATTATGTGTGTTTAATTAATTTTCTATAATTCTTTTAAGCGCTTTGTCTACTTAGAAGCGGTTAGCTGACAGAAATTCCATAAAATATAACCAAAGTAAATAATAGTAATAATTCCAGCAACCTGTTCAAAAGCTTTATATTCCCCTATACATAATAAATGAGTGTAAACACATCACTATAACTAAGTAAGTATACATCATTGCGTATTCTCCATAGACTGCCAGGCATCATTAATCGGCCAGCTCGTTAAATTTTCATTATTAATTTGATTGATTTGTAATTTATGTGACCGTTGGATGTCATCACGTGTTCATATGCTCGATCGCTCATTTGCTCGCTCGTTGTCGGCCGCACACTTCACAAAGCCGACTCTACGCCGCTTTGTTCGGTTCAAGTGTGTGTATTTGTGTGTGTGCAACGCGCTCATCAATTCAATGACAAACACATTTTCTACGCCGTTCATAGCGCTTTGAATTTGATTAATATTATTGTACTATTATTTTAGCATTTTTTTTTAGTTATTTTATGCTCGTACAGCATTTGTGCACTTTGAAATTGTTTACTGCGTAATTAATGTATGTTGCATGCTGCATGTTGCATGTCAAAGAGTTCATTGTTAATTGATCTTTGCAATTATTGTTAAAAATAAATCAAATCGAATGTGAATTTATGATAACGTGATGATTTATTTTGATTTACTGTGCCACCGGGCACTGGCAGTTGATGAATTTATGGATTTATACGGATAAATGTGTGCCTGTGTGCTAATAAAGCGCACTAATATAACTCATACGCACTGGTGTGTTATCGTATGTTTATGCCTGCTTATTATTATTAATATTTTACGTTTCAGCAAAGTACTTAATTGATTAATAAATAATGAATTTGCCGCGGATATGATTAAATTTGATATGGTTTGAGAGATAACAGCCAATACGCATGTTTTCATTTCATTAATCCATTATAATGAAGCAGAATAATACTGCCGTCTAATTCCCTGCTTAATATTTATTTATATTCCTAATAACTCGCCTCACACCGCGCCACACACCGCATTTATTTAATCTATTCTCTAGTTTTACTCCCGTAATCTCCTTACACGCAAAGCTCGGTGGCAGGTTTGTGTATTAAGTCTTCTATTTGCGCTATACAAACAGCATAAATCACTCACCAGCAGCTTAACTTCGTTATTTCAGTCTATTAGGAACTACTATTTATAACTCGATTGATGATCTTATTTGTCATTTACTTTGTGAGCTCAGATAAAAATTTCAAAAAAGCTGAAGCATAGCTTATATTTTAAGCTGGAATTCCACAAATTGATATTGCTGTTTTATTGTTGGGAAATCCATTCAACATGTAAAACTTCCGGGTATACTCTTCAACGGCTCCGCAGCACAGTCAGGTCATAAAAATAACAATGGCAGTTCGTTTGTGTTATCCAATTACAAAGCATGCGAAGATTAATAACTGTTTATGTGTGTCATAAATTCTTGAAAATGTTCAGCATTTGCTGAATTTCATATGCAACAATAGAATTTTGTAATGCTTGGTTATTATTTCTATTCAGCTTTTTAAATTTGCTCAATTCGTGCAGAATTGGATGGCAACAAATACTAAAACTTAGAAATTATAATTGTTTCAATTATTTCAATTATATATTGATATATTTTAGTGAAATAAAATAAAAAATATTGCGTAAAATTGTTTCTTGTGCAATTTTCATTCATCCAAACTCAGACTTTTCTGACCCCTCCTCTCTTTTATGAATTGTTTCTTTAAACAATGTTTACATGTGACTTACTCGTCAGGCCGTTAGGCATTTCAATCAGTTTTCAAACTACTGTGAACCGATAAATATACACACCATAAGTAATTATTCTCCCTGCTTGGCTATTTCAAGTTTTTCATTGTTTATGAAAAACTTCCAATTGATGCTTGTTTTCTTTTTTTTTAACAAATCTAGTACACATTTTTTTTATATTTCTCACACAGACATATATCCACATCCCGATGACAATTTATGTTTAATGTATGTTTTAGTGTTTATTAAGATGGGTCTGAAAACAATTTCTTTCGCGTTACTCTGAAACATGGATTTTTAGACTCCTCTAAGAAAGTATGAGCTCTTAATTGCCACAGAAGGGTATTCCATTTTACTATTTTCCTTATCATAGATTTTATAGGAAATCAAATAAAATCTAAAGTAACTATTGAAGTTTGACTATTTTGAGGCAATTTTTTTTTCTTTTATGAGTTTTATTTTTCAATGAAAGCAAAAATTTATTATAAATTTCCAATAGCTCATATTTGTTTGTACAACCAACTAGAGGACCCGCCCGCGCTTTACTGTGACTGATACATCGATGTTACTACTAATACCATCTATATGATTTCTAGTAAGCCTAAAATACGTATATAAATTTAGCGACTGAGGAAGTATTAGTTAATAAGATATAGCATTTTGGGTGAAGTAACTTGTGTTAGTTTACAAAAAATTTATCAAAAAGCATTTTTTGTGTTAAATATTGATTTGGGGGGCAAATAGTGTCAAATTTAGGCTCTGCACTAGTGAAATCGCGATTTGAAAAGAGATTTGCTAACACGGAAAAAGGCGAAATGAGCACTGAGAACAATGAAGGCAGTGCACGCCCTAAAGAGGCAAAGCTCAGTGCATAGTGGGTGAATGCCTTGTTCAGGAGCAACAATCAGTATAACCCATATATTAAGAATGCATTCATACAAAAATTAATGTTCTTATTTCTTTTATTTAGAGATTTATTTATACAATAAGATTATCCTATATCTGGCCTCTGGTTCTATGCTACCTCGCCATTTTTTGTAAAGCAGCCGACCATAATATATAGGTTATACATTATAAAAAACAAATTACAAATATATATATATTTATGTATATAAGACTTAACACATTAAAACATCTCACGAAATCACTATAGCTGCAGTTTACCATACGAAATGCATAAGGCCAGAGTCCAGTACATAGGGCTAACTTCTACTATTTTCATTTTCATACGTATCTGATAATACCATGAAAAATAACTATTCAACTATAAAATAATCTTGTTTTATATACAATTTTCTACTGTTATATTGATCTATTCGTTATAAGAAATTTAGGTTTGTAGCATTACAAGTTCAAGGCAGGCTGCGCGGTTTCAAAGAAAAGAAGAACAAAACTGTTTACAAGCAATAGATTAGCAAGTTCGTTTCTTAAGTCTTTTCATTTGCCAAGGAAGTTACTTATATTAATTGTACCCTGAACAGGCTATATTTAGTTTGTCACGAAGTTTGTAACACCCAGAAGGAAGCGTCGGAGACCCTATAAAGTATATATATAAATGATCAGTATGTCGAGCTGAGTCGATTTAGCCATGTCCGTCTGTCCCCCAGTTTTTAAGATATCGTTTTGAAATTTTGCAAACGTCATTTTCTCTTCAAGAAGCTGCTCATTTGTCGGAACTGCCGATATAGGACCACTATAACATATAGCTGGCATACAAACTGAATGATCGGAATTAAGTTATTCTTTGGAAAACTTTCACATTTGACAACGTATCTTCACGAAATTCGGAGTGAGTTATTGTTCATAGAAATAATTTAATATCGAAAGACATTATTCAGATCGGCTCACTATGGCATATATCTTCCAAACAAACTGAATGATCGGAATCACATGCTGGTATGGAAAACTTTTGCATTTGACAAGATATATTCACGAAATTTGGTATAGGTTATTTCCTAAGGCAACAATGTAATCTCCGAAAAAATTGTTCAAATCGAATTACTAAAGCACATAGCTTCCATACAAACTGAACACATAGCTACTAAAAGAAATGCACCTGTGAAGGGTATATTAGCTTCGGTGCAGCCGAAGTTGACGTTTTTTCTTGTTATAACTCCCTTTAACACTTTGAGCGGCGAAGATTACAGAAATTTTCTGCCCATTTTACCGACAAGAACTTTTTCACACTATATTCCACTTACATGCACAACTTTCAAGTTAATGACGTGAAATTAACGACGAAACGGGTAGAAATAAAACCTGCACCTGAAAATCTGACATGATGGTGCCATTAATCCGTTGCATTATTTGGTTCACATTTAAACCTGTCATTTACTTGGAATAAATGGAAATGCTAGTAATTCAAACAATGTATGACCTGTGCGTAAGTTATCAAAATTAAGTGGTACAAATTTTTGATCGAAGCTGCTCAAAGAATTAAAAGCATTTTTCAAAATTCAAATTATTTCGGAAGCTATAAATTAGTGTCGTGGAAACTTAGCGGACGCCTCGAAAACGTGCTTTTCTCAAAATTATTTATTTCAATGCATTAGGCAAATTACCTCAATTTCTAAGCTGCCGATTTACTTTGTTTTGTAACATTTTTCAAAAATTTGTTCAAAAATCGACCTTAATTTTTGAGCAGCAGATACATATTTCTTAACTTTTTTTTCACTTTTCCAGCTTCTTGAGATAGCGTTGTTCGTACCTATCAAGCATCCATCATTGTTTTATTTTTCAGCTGACCACAGAAATCATGGCAACAAAGGCACTGGCTTTTTCTGATCCTTTTCAACGACGCATAACTATTTAAATGAATTTTTTTTTGAAGTGATTATGTGTATGCTTCAAATATAAATAAAATAGTAATAAAACAATTGATGGTAAAAACATAAAATGCTTACTTTAATCAATTGCTAAATTAGCTCAAAATTTGGGCATTTAGTTTAGAATACGCATTTAAAGTGAAATATTTAAATCAGTTCAAACAATTTTGTTATAATCCGATAGCTCGACATGGCAAAGTGAAAATATATATTTCCAAATCTCAATATATGTACTATATGTTTGTAAACCTCTGAGTATGAGATAAAAGTGTCACAAATTAGCTTATCAGCTCAAAAAAGAGTAATAAAACAACAAAATACTACCTTTAAAAAAATCACATATGTAGGAGATTACTACTTGTATTTATGAATTTCAAAAAAAGTGTTATTAAACCAAATTATTGCGTATGTCTTTTACTTTGCTGACTCACAATTCAGCATGCACATAATTTCACAAGATTTTTGTAAAGAAAGAATTACATACATTTCTATTTATTCTAATTTTAAAAACTAAATTTTATAACAAATTTTCTACTCACCGATTTTTATCAGTTCAGCTTTTCAGCTTTATCACCAAGTTTACTGTATTTGTATATCAATAGCTATTGAGTATTAATTAAATGAAATTTCACCAAATTCTTCGCACATAACACGATTTTTAGTTGTCTCATGCACTTCTTCTTGTTGTCATGCACTTTTGTTTGTTCGTTTTTGTTTAATAATTACCAGCTTTTAATATTTTTTAGAGCGGGGAATTTTGCATATTTATTAGCTTGAAATTTTGTATGCTCTTTTATTTCACTTAAACTTTTTACAATGCATTTTCGCATGGCTTATGTTACTTTAATTTATATAACTTCCATAAAAATAATTTATATATTTATTATTTTCATGCTATGCCATGCAGTTTAAACACTTTTTAATTAAATCACTAATATTCTCTTTGTTTTTTTGTTTTTAGTTTGATGAAGCACTTTTTTTACTGACAAAAAATTATATGTCTCAAGTGCTGCTTTAAGAGAGTTAAAACAATTTCGAGCTCTTACTCACTTAAGTTAGAGATATTTGAGTTTTCATTGACCTGTATTTTAAAATAATATTGAAGTAAGAAATAGTGTTTAGATATTCTCATTGGTACTTTATTTTACGATTATTATCTGCAACCTTCTGATTTCATGTATTTATAAATATATGAGTATTATGCTTTTATTCTATTCCTATACACAATTTTCTTTTAATAATCTTCTCGGCTGATAAAGGCTTAAATTTTTCCTAAAGAGTAATTTTCATCACTTGTTAAAGGAATTGTGTACTAAACGAGCAAAATTTAGTGAAATTTGAGTGCAAATACGTAATTAGTTATTGCCTAAAGAGAAAATTTTGCCTAAAAACAGGCGTGCAACATGAATTATTTTATGAAATACATATAATCCTTCTATTTTCACTAGCTTACAGTCATTTTGGCACTGGCAAATTTTTCAATTCAAATTCGAAATCAGGACACCTCAAACACCCCACAGACTCCTTGGCACATCAGTCGCAAAAATTGACTATTCAAAAACTCTTACAGATTTTTGGAGTAGTATATTAAATGTAGCAGAGTTTGAATTATATACAGTCGTCAAATAATGAGAATAAAATTTAGTTCTTTAACCGACTAATTTAGATGTTTAACAGTCGACTATATTGAGCGAATAAGAAATCATATAAACTTTTCGCCAAATATGGACCGAAATTTTATGAAATTCGAATTGTTGATGGATTTAAAGGCTCTAAGTGCCATATATACACAGCGCTTGTAGCATTGCTGAAATACAATTTTACTAATTAACTATTTCAAGCAAAATTTCTTGCTCAAGGAATTTCATAAATTTATTTCATAAAGTTTTCAATAAATTTTCTCTGAAAGTTATTTCATAAATTTAATAATTTTCCGTAATTCTCAAATCATAGCACATAATTTTTCCAACTGTTTTATTTCAAGTCTTTCCGCTTCTCATATCACACTATTTGTATAAGAAAATATTTAATTATAACTAAAAGCACATATGCATCGTTTTTATAGGCGTTTGACGGCTACACGACAGCGCAGCTCCACGCTGATGACGAGCTGACGTTAATTTGTGTGACAGCTCGCCAAGCAGGCAGACACACACGCAGCCAAACGTCTTTTCAAATATGCAGACATGCAGACGAGTCGTCGGCAGCCAAAACAAGATGGGCAAAGTGTGCGCAAAAGTGGTGGAAATCGGCATGCATAAATAGTCATAAGCTACAAAAACGCATAGCACAAGTATTATATTGTGTTAAGCTTTTTGAACTTTTTGACTGGCGCAAGTGGAAGAAAGTGCATTTGTTTTGGTAAACTGCCTGTTTTTGCTGATTACTTGACTGCAGGCTCAAAATATGTTTTATAAAAGATAAAATCTGATAAATATTTTTTATAAATATGTGTAAATATCATGAATAAATCGCATACTTTACGTTTATGCTAGAAATTATGCTCCAAGTATGGAAAAAATGATGGGTCATAGCAAGTTCGTTGCTTAAGTCTTTTGTATATCTTTGCAAAAAGGCCCTTCCTACCATGTATACATGTATGCTAGAGGTAATGATCATACACTATGCTATAGTGCATATAAAGCATGAAAGTAGAGAATATTTTGGAGAGAAGTGCACACAAAGCATGAAAACCGAAAAAAATTTGGAGAAAAAGCATAAAAAACTTCAAATTTATTTTTGAGTAATGAGAACCTATTTTTTCGAGTAATCAAATAAAACTACAAAAAGCTTTTATTTATGGATTAAATATGTCTATTGAATTCACCAATTACAGACATTTTATATATTTCGTTTTCATAGCGTTTGGCTGTTTGGAAATCTTTAATTTTTTTCTTGACATCGATGAGTATTTATTTTCATCAAAATATTTGGAGTACTTCAGCAAGCACTTCTTGGTATTTCTTGACTGAAGATGTACCATTTGATATTTATATGCATAAGAAGCAAGGAAATATAAAATTTATAGGAAAATGTTATATAATAAATCAGCACTTGAATTGCTTGTATGATCTTTGCAACTTGGAGTATCAATGTGATAAGGCAGCTAGTACTACAGACAGGATTTTTTCGCAAAAACTGAAATATTGTCCATGAATTATGAAAAAAATTTAATTCCAAATAAACAAAAAATTTGGTAGCAATTAAAAAAAAAAACATATCGGTGAGTTGTATTGCAAAGACTATGCTTCTCATGCAAATATTGGTAGCCGAAAAAGTCTTTTCGTATTTTTTCAATAGATGTCGTTGCAGTTGTAAATCTCCACTGCTGCCAATCACATTGTATCATACCGTATATTGTTGGGAAGGTGAGATTTTAAGCTTCATTTAACTAAAAAAATTTAAATTCGAGGAAGTTGAAAAAAAGTTACAGAGGTTCAAAACTAAGTTAAAAAAATGATGAAATTCGCTATATTTTGAAGTCTTTGCATAAAAAGGGGAAGGATGCTACGCAAGCCACCAATCAAATTTGTGAAGTTTACGGAGACGATGCTGAATCAGTTCGAGTAGTACAACAATGGTTCGCTTGCTTCCGTTCTGGAAATTTCGATGGAATAAGTTCACCAGCGAAAAAGTTGCCAAAAATGGTCGACCAAGGTGGTACATATTTGTTTATTTATTTATTATTATAAATATAAAAAAAGTTTAAGTTTGATTAGAAATTTGAAAAGACTTTTGCCACTACCCAAAACTTAAAAAATCAGAGCGGTGTGGTATAATGCAAAGGCTATGCTTCTCATACAAATATTTATATCCTACAGTCGTGTTCTAACTTTTTCGCCAATACGTTTCGAAAGCTGGCTTTATCAATCAACAAAAGTTTTAGAAATACCTTTGAAATCAAATTCGTTAAATTCTATTACTAACTTGTAGGGAATCTACATAGAAAAGTAATTCAACGAAATTTGTTACTCAAAAAATTTTAGAATTTTTTTTTAGTTATTTAATTTTATTTCATTTATTAAAATATGAAACATTTACACTTACACACAAAGCTCAGAATTACATTTTTTTATTTTCTTAAATATGTTTCAATTAATCATTAAATGAAAAAATTCTCAAACTTTAATTTCAATGATTTTTGTGATATAGATTTCACTTGAGTTATTCATGAAGAAACTTTCCCATTAAAACCAAAAAACTTTGTTGTTGTGTTCGTATTTTTTTTTTTGTTTTTGTATCTTTTATTTATTTATTTCTTTAATGTCATATTTTTAATAATCAACCTTTATGTTTTATTCAAGACTTTTATTTTTGAGTAAACAAAACCTGAGCTTTTTTCAAACACTTAAACACTGTTTTCCTCTTTATTTTTTATTTATTATTTTTCTTTGAATATTAATTAAAAAATATTTAATTATTAGTCTAGGCGATTTAATAGAAAAACTTTGCTTATTTTTTGCCAATATTTTTATAGCATGATTTTTGTTTGGCATCAACTGACTTGCCACTAAGCTTAAAATCGCACGCTCCACGAAAATATTTTTCTAATGTAATAATTTCTAGTTTACATAATAATTTCTTCGCTGCTGCTGTTTCTCAATACTTGAGCACTGCATATTTTATTTATGTTTTATTTCGAGTGCAAGAGGGGGAAAGCAAGAAATGCAAAAACACATTAAATAAATGCAAAAATCGCATGCGATCACGCGCTGTAGCCAACAGAGTCAATCGAAACGAATCGAATCAAATATTTCAGAAAATTACGTTCGCCGAAACGCTGCGATTACACTACGCCGACGTTGTTGTCGTTGCCGTTTTGCTGTTGCACGTTGCACGCGCGATTTGCCGTTGTGCAAAAATGTGCAAACAATCCCGCAAGAAAGCCGTACAGAAACTGCAAGACGCTAGATCAGGCTAACTGCAGTCAGGCAGGCAGGCACTCCAGCAGACAGGCAGCCCAGCAGCGCCTGGCAATTCCAGTGCAGTGGTGGACGAGCGTGCGAGCGTTGCGAGTAACTGCAACATGCACAAAAAACACAAACAAAAACAACAGCGACGACAACAAAACACAATAAATGCAATAACAGCAACAACAGCAACAACAACACGGGCAGAAGCAACAGCAATGCAGACAGGCAAGCAAAGTAGCATGAAAATGCGAAAAATTGCAATCGAAGCAACGAGGCTGCTAACAACAAGCTGGCGTTGGTGGGGGCAACGGCGGTGCGCATGCAACGATGCCGGTGCAACGAAATGCAATGAAATTCCAATGGAAGGCACTGGCACACAGATCCACACACACGCACACACACGTAGGTGTAATGGCAAGCAAAACCAGCGAAGCAGCAAAGCGGCAGAAAAATTGCAAAGAATTGCAAAAACAGCAGGCGAGTAGAAATAATGAAGCAAACAAGCAACAAATACACACAACAAATGGCGACAACCAGTACCGCAAAACCAGCCACAACCACAACCACAACCGCAATCGCAACAGCAACAGCAATTGCATTGCATCGGGCAAACAAAGTGAAACAAAATAAATAACAAGGCGGCAGCGGCAACACGAGCCGAGCAGCAAGAAAAAATCGTGTGTGCAATTCTCGTAGCAACAACCTCGCAAAGACCGACTGACCGAGTAATACAGAGCGACGGTTGGCTTGCCGTTTGGCGGCGGCCGGGCGGTGAACGTGGTTTTGGTGGTGCTGATGCGACGGCGTGGCTAACAGCAACAGTTGCCGAATGCAGGCGAAATGAAAAACGAGTCTCAGCGAAGCCCAGCAAAGCCAGTGGTTTTGAGATCAAAAGCAAACCAGCTGCTGCTGGTCGGCGTGTCTAGCGCAGCTGAGAGTGCGAGCGCGAGTGCGCGTGCTAAAAGCGGCGAGAGTACGCTTACGGATATGAAATACACAAAAAGCCGCTATGTTGCGGCAGCGCAGCGCTGCTAACAGACGACGGCGCAGTGCTAAACCGTTAACAGCTGCGGCATTGTAGAGCGCGCGCAGTTGCGGCGCGTCAACAGCGTCTTGTAAGAGTAAATTCATTTGACAGCGTAGTCATTGTGTTGTTTAAGAGAAGCGTCTGCGCCGCGTTGTTGAAACTGTTGCGCGTTGGTGAGTTTTCCAGGTGTTTGCACTTCCAGCGCGCGCTCTGAGCGCCAATTGCTTTTGTGCGCGCTCACCTTACGGTTTCTTTCCAGTTACTACGCTGATGGCTACGATCAGCTGCATGCGCGCTAACCAATAAAAATCGTCATTGATGAGGAAATCGAAATAGCGACAGCACGAGCGCGCTGGAAGAGAGTTGGAGCTGTGAGCGTACATTGAATTGGAGTTTGTTAATGTTAAATTGAAGTTTTGTGTTTTTACTTTTAATTTTTAATTTTAACGACTCATTTTACTTGAAGAATTTCTTTAATATCAGTGAAGATTGTAATATGTAAAATACTAGAATTAATAAGAAAAATAATACAATAAATAAACAGAAGACTTAAGCGACGAACTCAGATACCCACAAAACGTTAACGTTGTATTTATAAAGGTGTAGTAAAACTCTTGATTGGAATATTGGGTAGTCGAAAAAGTCTTTTCGTATTTCCAATCGAACTTCAACATTTTTTTATATTTATACTAATAAATAAACAAACAAATATGTACCATTTTGGTCGACCACCATTCCGCTACAGACATTATTCCATCAGTGTAAGACTTTCATCAGTGTAAATCGAAATTTCTAAATTTCCAGAACGGAGTCGAGCCATTGTTGTGCTACACGAACTGATACAGCATCGTTTTCGTAAACTTCACAAATTTCATTGGTGACTTGCGTGGCATTCTTCCTTTAAAGCAGTTTAAAAATATATCGAACTTCTTCATTTAGAACAGCCGTGACTTTTTTCAACTTCTCACCGCTCACCTCTCCAACGCTAATATGTGGTATGCCATAATATGATTGATGGCACTGAAGATATACAACTGCAACGACGTCTATTGACAAAATACGAAAAGACTTTTTCGTCTACCCAATATTAGCTACATCCTTTCTGTTTGGCACTGACCTTGCACTCAACTTTCCATAATTTTATGAAATCTTTTATTACCTTTGATAGTACAATGTTTGAACTTGTGATTGTCTAGCAGTTAACATTCTCGACTCTTCAAACAAATGTAGTCACCAAATCACCGTGTATAATGTGTTGACTATTAGAATATATGTCCGCGGTTTAAGGTTAGTTTATAGAGATCACGCTTAGGCAGCTTAGAACGCCGTGCGTCTCTTAAAAACTAGATCAAATAAATTGACAAAGTGATTTGAGCCTTTCACAAATTCGTTTAGACGGATAATATCAGTTTCAGTTATGTTCTCTGAATTACCGAAAATAAGACTACATTTACCTTTTATCCTCGGTAGTGCAAAGGCTAGATAATAGAGGAGAAAGTGCCTAGATGTCAGGCATCCAAACGAGATCGATTAGAGCAGCTACTCCTTGAGTTGTTTTGAGCGCATTTTTACCGAATTCGGCGCTAGTATTGCCGCTCTGCTGTTGGAGTGAATGCTCACCTTCCTGAAAGAAGTTGTACTTCGTAGCATTATGTCTACTGCCACCTTAATAACGACCACTACTACCTAAATGAAGACTACATTGATCCGGTAGAGTAAAGCTAAGATTAACAAAGAAGTAAACTCAACCTCCACCCTTCCCTCTTAAATTCGATCTATCATTGGAAAAGCTTACTGCGTCTATTCTCAAGAAATTTCTCCCCATCCATTATTCCTGGTCGGTATGCGAGCTGAGAAAAAGTTGTCACGAGTGGCCTGCTCCAAGTTTTTAGAAATGGTGTTGACAGTGGAGGGAATTTCGGCATATCCTTGTTCGGACCCCTTCATATATTCGGCTTCTGTAAGCCTTAGAGTACACTTCGAAAGCCATACACCTGCCGACAATGTCCACGCGTGCTAAGTGTCCGATGATGTTAAGTGCTATTGTTGGTGTAGTACGCAGTGGAAATGCCGATAAAAGCCGCTCCTTGAGCACGCTTCAGGTGCTTGGCAAATGTAGTCTTTTCGAGCGCACTCCACCAGACTAAAACAGCAAAAAACATTATTGGCTTTACTGCGGTTTTTCTGAGTCAAAACACCAACTTTGGTGTGAGTCTCCACTTTTTCCACTATTGCTCTACTCTGCGAGTCTCCACTTTTTCACAATAGCTCTACTCTGTGAGTCTGCACTTTTTCCACTATAGCTCAGCTACAACCATATAAGGCAACGGATGCCTTTGTTACTTTCTCTTTAATATCTTGCCTCCCTGAAATTTGTTGTCAAAAATAAGGCTAAGTACTTTACCCTATCAAGAGGTTGAAGACGTAAAACACCAAAAGTGGAGAGAAGCACGATTGAGATCTTATACCGCCAACTAAATGCAATCATTTTAGTTTTACTTGGATTGACGGCTAAGCCGCTTCTATACACCCAGTTGAAAACCACGATTAGTTACCCATCGGTTAGCTCGTAGACGGCAGCATTGGTTATCATAGCAGCAAGAATCCGTGCAAAAATCACTAAATATCTCTTACCGAAGTGCTACGGAAATATTATTAAATCTATTCTGAGAGTCTCAAATTCACAATAGTTTATTCAAATTTGCAATAGTAAAGAAATTGTCAGTACGTTTGTATTAAATTTCTCATTTACATCAACCAACAACCAAACAAAACGCATATTCAATGCAGCATTTTTTAAAAAACCTATTAGCTTAACATTATCCACAAAAACAAAAAATACAAACATGCAACAATAAACATTAAACAACCACAAAGCCATTTGCTACATGAAATCACAAATTTATATATGAAACAACAACAAAGTGGGGAAAAACGTTAACGCCACTGATGGACAGTTGAATACGCGCCCATCGGCACACGAACAAACAGATTTACAACGCACACTGACAGCCAAACATAAACAACAAACACATGACACAGTAAGCACCGGCAACTGCCACCAATAATAACCAACCATATTTATTTAGTAATGCACAAACGGCAACTAGAGTGCTGCAGCAATACTCCAGAGGCTGTGCAGAGTGGCAAGGTGGCAAAGGGAGGAAAAACTTGCTACTTGTTGTGGCACAAACAGTGTGGCTGCAGAGTGCCTTGCCACTGGGTGTTAGAAAATTATCATAAAAGTATTGAAGTGTGACCTGCATTGACAACCTTTGACAGCTATGTCAATAGCCAAACAACAACAATAACACTACTGTTGGACTACTGGGTAGTAAGCAGGAAACTTGGCGAGTGACAGCAATTTCAAAGAAGCAACATTTAACAACTTGGGCAAGAAAGGTGAAGCTTGTCAGCTAGAAAATTAAATAAATACAACACACACACACACACACCCATAAGCATATATTATAACTATGCGTATGTACATTTACATGAACTTAAGTCAATAATATAGCTGCATTTGTGCCGGCAGTTCATAGTGCGCTGTGGCACGTTGACACCTTATTGGCTGCATCGGCCGCTTGTACTTCCACTTCGGCGCTTTTTTTCAGCTTCGATTGTTGTGTCGGTCGCCACAATGAAATTGTCATAAATTACAACGCGTCTGACAAGTGTCGGAGTTTTTTACTGTCTGCTTGTCGCACACATACATATGCATAGAGATAGCTGCAGCGCTTCTTCACTGCTGTCTTCGGCAGGCTATCGCTTATTTGCTCGTCGTCTTCTCTACTTTTTTCCAAGTATACTCGCCTTTGTCACCCCATTGGCGGGCGCGCGACACCCAAAGTGTCTTCGTCATTGGCAGCCAGTTCATACACAAGCACATATAATCAGACTCCAACAAATGCATTGTTTATGGCGATGCTCATTTGTGGCGTCTCGTTATAATGAAGTGTTATGCATGTATGTGGAGCTGGCGTTACGCGCCATGTCCGGTCAGTCAAAATTGTCAATAGCGGTGTTATTGTGTGTCCTTTAGCTATCGGCGGGCAGCGCCCAATTCCATAAGTGAGTTGTTCACTTGCTCATATCACTTGAATTAGTCGTAACACCATGTAAAATGGCTTATGTTTGACAGTCGATGGGCGGATAAAATTGTGGCGAGTGTTACAGGTGCTATGGCAAAGTGCATAAAGTATTCATATATATGAGGAGAAGGGGAATGGTTGTGGTAAATTCTAATTTTAATTGTTTCGTTGCATTCGTAACTCAATTTGTGTTACCTTATAAAAACATATATGCCAACGGTTTGCCATCCATATTCACTAGTACAATATATTTTTGTTGTAAGCTTCTAATATTAGTCGCAAAATTGGGTCTATAATAAGTATAGTCATGCTGCATGCCGAGAGATGGCGCCAGTAAGGGAAGTTTGAAACCAAAAAAATCAAACTCCCTTCATTCGAATCAGCAAAGCAACTTGTAACCAATGAAAAATTGTAGGAAGTTTGTTTTCCTTTCCTAACAGCTCGGTAGAATATTTGAAAAGTAAACTCAAAATTGTCAAACCCTTGATTCAGCAAAGGAGAACAATCAAGAAAGTAGTACTGAGGTATTTCCACCTTGCCTTCTTCCATACAACTTCCTCAGCTGCAGATTCTCAATCTTACAGCATGGACGGCGACAGAAAAATGAGCTGTTCGAACCACCACAAATAGCATAGGATAGCTGTAATGAGGACAAATAACTAACTGTAACTATTGCGATCGATCTTGGCCCAAAACTGTCAGGGGTGTTACAACTGCTTCCGGCTTCCTTAATGAAACCACCTTCAATTCGCAGAAGATCGCAGTGGCGATTTATTCAATCCTTTTGGCTACCTCAAGCCTTGAGATGATAGTATGTAGGGCAGTATTTATTAACTTGCTTTTCCCACCTACCGCTTCTGATAAATGGTCCTTCAGAATGTGCCCTCTTGGGTGCCAGTCTATTAGCCTCTCAAAAGAAGGCGTAACTTGATTATTATTCCATTGTTTCCGTTGAAAAGCTATCATGCTTGTGCGTTTTCTTCAGTTTATGTCATTCGTTTGAAACAACTGTAACCTTTTTTTAACACAAATATGTTAAACTAAACAGTGTCTAAAAAGTGTTTTTGCGGGGCAACTCTTCTTCATTACTTTAAAACGTAGAAAGCTGATGGTTACACCTTTTTAGTGGAAGATTATGGTGAACATGCTCTAGCTGCGCGAACATGCTATGATTCAAAACTGGTTATATCACCTTTGAAGACGAATTAGATCCTGGTAGTCCAAACACTTTGAAGATGAAGACCTGAAAGCATGGACATAGCCGGAACTGTCATTAGCTGTCACAATGTGATAAGCTCATAAGTGAAAATTGCCCAACCAATTTGATGGGATCAGAAGGTCGTGCCGTTTTATGAGCTTATCCAGCTGGGCCATTAATGAGGAACTCTATCGAAAACATCTCATCAAATTGAAGTGAGCGATTACCGAAAAACGCTCGGAATTTGCAACTAGAAAAGAAGTAATAAATAATTTCCAATTATGACAGGAGTCAAACACTATTTTGAAAAGAGTGGCTAGTAAAACTTGCCACATCCGCTTTGTAGCTCAAACATTTCCTTTTCTAACTACAGTTTTTCTGATCGATGAAAAGCGTCCTCACTTGGATACAGTTGACATAAGAATAGGGCATCTAAAATTATGTTGATTCATTCCAGTTCGTTTTTGATAGCATCCAAAAATTTGTCAGGTCGTAGAAAAATATGTTACAACTTTCAATGGACAATACTTAGGGCTATACTATTGGGCCCATTTTTCATAAATAAACGTTTAAACTGCGAGAATTCAGTTATATACCTAATAGTTGCTACAAGAAATGCTCCTGGGAAAGTTATTGGGTAGGCGAAAAAGTAGTTTCGTATTTTCTCAATAAATGTCGTTGCAGTCATTTTAAATATAAAAAAACAAGTCGAAGTTTGATTAGAAATACGAAAAGACTTTTTCGACTACCCAATATTATGGCTTAGCTGCAGAAGAACCTAAAGTTTTTGCTTCTTTAACGTTCCGAAATCTACTAGATGCCATATTTATACAAAGCACCAAGGAAAGTTTAACTCAACCAAAAGCCATTCCAGGTTGACAACTCACTTGAACACCAACACTTAGTCAATAAATGTACAACAACTTACTATACAGCAGCGACAAGAATTTAGACCTACAATCGACAATTGAAGCCGTCAAGTAAGTAATTATATCTCATATTCGTACATATATCCATACCCGCAAACATTAACAGGCCAGTGGAATGTGGCAAGGAAGTGCGTACTTGTATCTGATGTATTTATTTATGTTAAGTACTGCGAGGCGATGGGCAGCAATTGCTAAACAGCCATTTTCTAGTGATAATTATGTGGCAAGAATGCTGTTGCAGTGAAGTTCAACAGCAGCAGCAGCAGTTGCAAGAGCAGCACACATTTATGGATATGATTATAAGCAGTTGACAGTGGACGGACGTTGAGCAGATTGCTGCACACACACACACACACACACATGCACGCAAACATATGATTATGATTACGCAGCTAAGCTTAGCACCACACACGTCATCCTGCCATGGTTGTTGCTGTGGCATGTTGGCGCATTGCCTGCTGCCGGCTGCCGGCTGCCAGTTGGCTGTTGCCCACTTTGGTGACGCCAGCCACGCCGCCACGACGGCCAACAAGTGTAAGTTGACAACATTTCTTTTACTGCGCCTTTGTGCGCTTCAAAAGGCTTGTGGCAGAAATGAGCGCTCTTGTACTGTGCGTTAAGCACAAGCACTTGGTGAGCTTGCAACTCGAACGCGATTATCTGCTTTAGCTGCAACTGTCATTGCCGCCACATTTCTTTGTGGCCAATTTAATTTTCATTCAACTAATGCCGCTTGCTGCCCGTTGCCTGCCACTTGCCGCACATCCGTGCTACGCACCGCTTTACATGCCATCTTCCGCTGCACACACATACACATGCACAAATGTGAGTATCTCATTATGTGCATAAAGAAATACAGTTGCATATATGTATATGAATGGGTGTGTGTGTGTATGTAGCTAGCGGCAACCGTCTGTTTGTGTGTGTTTGTGACTGTGTGTGCATCTTTTGTTTGCTCGTGCCTCGCTGCCACTGCGAGCCTCTAGTGCAACCTGTTTTCCTGACATCTTTCCGTCCCCATTAGCCGCCCACCCGCCTCACCCGTCCACTCCTCACCGCTCTAATATAACATCTTTGCTATTTTCTATGCGCTTCCCAATAAATAAATTATTTATGAGTTACACACGCCGCGCGTTTTATTTTCAGTTTTATTGCAATTTTCTTTATTTCCATTTTTTTTTTCGTCTTGCTTTTCCTCGCTTTGCTTGTGCGCATGTGCGCATAACTCTCGCCGTGTGGTTGGCATTTTAAATGCTCCTCATCACAAATCGATCCGGTGGTGATGACAATGCGACATTACTGATTGATGTGTCATTGTGCGCGGCCAAACGGTAAAGCCATACTTCTAACGGCACATACACACATGCACATTCACATATTTTTATAAAACTATACAAAAGTCATAAAAAATGGATTCATGAAACAATTGAAATACCGCAAGTGTAGAATGATACCGGATTCGGTATTGAAACTCGGCGATGTTGTGTGACTCTTTGTGTTGTTCTTTTTTACTAAACGGTTTTGCTTGCGGAAACGGCGTTTTTACTAGGCTAAGCAGAATCTTACGTAAGTAAGTCATTCAGAAATTCTATAATTGTTTTTCCTTTTTGAAATAGGAAGCTGCAGAGAAGCTAGTTCTCGCCACAATAGTTAACGGAACTAACTGAAAATGACGTGCACTAAGAAATAAAACAATGAAAGAAGTTCTAAGACACCAACCAACGTACGGAGGGTTACTTAAAATCGGTGAGCTCTATACTCCTTTCTTTTTCTCAACTTATTATATGTTCCTTCCAATAACTTTAAGTTACTTTACCAACTGAGTAATAAACGCCGAATATTATTATTATTATTATTATTATTATTTGTTTGATGGTAGCCTTGACATATATTTTTCTTCTCTTTTATTGGTGTAGATACCGCTTACGCAGTTATAGCCGAGTTTACAACAGCGCGTTCTTCTTTTTCGCTTTTTGGCGTCAATTGGAGATTGGTTCTTCTCCACCTGCTTTTTCCAACGTAGTGGAGCTCTTCGTCTTCCTCTGCTTCCACCGACGGGTACTGAATTGAAAACCTTCAAAACTGAAGTGTTCTCTTCCATCCGGTCAACATGAATTGGTCAGCGCAGCCGCTGAGTCTTGAGTCGCTGAACTATGTTAATTCGCCGTCTATCTCGTACATCGTTCCAACGACTGCGCTTGGACGAAAAGTCTTCCGCAGAACCTGTCTCTCGAAAACTCGTAACGTCGACTCATCAGATGTTGTCATCGTCCTTGCTCCTGTACCATATAGCAGGACAAGAATGTGTCGATCTTCTTCTCATGCTTCTTTTTCAAGATTTGGAGCGTGACAAAAATCTGGTCCATAGTAGATTTTCTAGATCTGCCGCCACGCACAATACGCTCAATAGAACCTTATATGCGACATTGAGGAAGGTTAAGGAAGGTGGGATCTCCGTTTTTTGGATTGGCAGAGTAAACGTTTGTTCGAACATATTCTACAAAGAAACCCCCTTATCAGTTCTTCGCCGTCGTATTTGAATTCGCGGCCGGCAATACACTGGTCCAAGCATTTTGCTGTACTACGGAAGGGTAATTGCGTTTGTCCTCTGTCTTTTTTGTTTGCATATGCGTCTCACTTCCATCTTCAACTCTAGTAATCTATCCCATCCCGCCCGTATTGTGGTCGATTATAACGTTGGGAGCTAGGCAGTCTGTTTTCCCTTCACCCCTATCAAACTCGACATTGTTAATGTAATTATCGGCGAAATTGGCAATCCGAATACCCACGAGATGTGAAACTCGACGTTTTCACATCTCAGTAGAAAATATTAATTCAGTGGGTCTGTATCGATAGTTCAATCGAAATCCTATTCACTAATGGTAAAACAGAAACATGAACGGGCTTCTCAATAGTAATGCATACTCAGAAGACAACTTTAAACTTAATGATTCCAATCTCTCAGACCGAAATTGTGAGCATAACAGAAGGTGCAAAGTAGAATTTGGCTCTAATCGCCAAATCTATAAAGATACTAGTGAATGGCTAAGCGGCAGTTAAGGCAATCCGTAACGCCAATACTAAATCTTATTGCGTTGGGTTATGCAAGCAGGCAAGAACTATACTTTTATTGCGTAACTCATTAATATTAGCTGGGTGTCCACTCATAAACGAATGTAATGAAATGAAAGGGCAGACGAGTTGGCTTTCAGCTCAATTCCCCTCAGCTGCCCAGACCTTTCAGCTCCTTCAAAAATTGTTTGAAGCAATTGATCTTAGAGGAGTTCTTTTGGAACAGAAACAACACAGGGCATACCACAAATTTACATTGCGGAAAGGTTGATGGTGGACATACCAAAAACTTCCTACTTCTAGGCAAGGTAGCTTAATAACATGGTAGGGGTCATCACACACTTAACATGCCGCTTTTAGAAAATGGAAAAAGTATGGTTTCGGCGGAATGTAGATCATACGTGGAGGATGATCAGTTGCTGGAATAGACGTGACATATTCCACTGCTCCCAAAGCTCTAACTTAAGAGACATTGAACAGCTGGGTTGAAAAAGGATCAGTGTTTTTTACCAAATCCACTGAGTTGCTGGATAATTTTTCTTCTTAGTTGCCATCAGGGAGCACAATAGACCTAATGTTAGCTTAGAGAACAATAGTTGGATTCTCAAATTGGCAGAGCTCAAGTTTTACTCACACTCTTTACATTGGGTTTTATGGATATACTCGTAACTGTAATATTGATAGGGCCATAATTAAAGATTTTCGATCAGTGATAATCTCTTCCGCAGGTCCATCCAGTGTAATAAATCAATAAAAAATAAAAGGACTACCTTGGAGTCTTCACTTAACAAAGCAAACCCAATATTAGGTCATAGGCCATAGGCCACTTGTGTCCTTTTATAAACTTTAGTATAAAAAGAAAAACATATCTAAAACCCAACAACAAAATATTCACAGAACCCCTTTAACTTGCTATAATTGTATATAGATTTATTAGATATTTATAAATTTACCAACACATGTTCACCAATTGAAGTGTGGCTTTATGCTTTCTTAACACCTGAGGAAGCCTTCCGTGTTGCCCGCTTCATTTATTTACCGCGACTCCAGTTAGCCTGCCACTTGCTGCTATTCTCGCGGCAACTGCCAATGCTTCAGAATTTCACTGTTTACTTAAGTTTCCACAAAGTGTGGCATGTGTAATGGCCGTAGTCATTTTAAATTGCTGCAACACGTTTTTCTCATTTAAAAATGAATTTCACTTATACTTTGCCGGATGTTCGCATTTTTCGTCTCTGCTCTATTAACAGAGAGGAGATAACATCGCCGAAGGAGTTGCGCGGTGATTGGTAAAATTTTGCAGACGGTAATCGACTGCAGTCTCTTAAATATTAATTAGTTAAAAAAGTAGTTTCAGAAAATTTAGTTTTTTTGATTTCGATAATTTAATCCTTTGGATTTCGAGCAAAATTTTGACCAGGAATTTTACTATATTTTAGATATTTATTTAAAATCTGCAAACCTCTTTTGTAATTACAGTTTGGATGACTTTTTTTTAATGTAGCAAAGAGCAAGCTTCGCACGCTCGCAGTGGAATATCGAAAAAACCACTTCGATCTCAAAAAAATACCAGATCTGGAACCCGCAGATAACAGACACTTTTTCAAATTTCGAAATTCTCGGCGGTTAAAGCAAAGATGCAAATTTTAAGAGAGCAAAAGTTATTTCAATTATTTCACGAAAGAACTCCAACTTTTGAAAACTGCTTTTGGACCAAATCCTGCTCATCTCCATCACCTTAACTAATTTCTATGTCTCACTCGCTTCATTCCTCTAACATATACATATGTATAGGACCTCAACTCCACACTCACACAACAAAAAAACAAAAATCAAAGAAATGCAAACACCAACAGAAATTTGTAACTTTTCAAGCATCTCGCTATAAAACTGTAAACTGTGAGAGCGCAATTGCTTGTGGCAGTTAATTGAAGCGCAAGCGTGGCCAACTGTATGGGGGCGTTTTAGTGGCAAGTCAACAGCGGAAAGTTCTTATTTTTACAATTTACTTGTTTTGTCAATACTTCTTTTTTGTTGTTATTGCCATGCAGTGTGCCCCAAAGTGTACCAGCTTGTTTGTTGCAAGTATTTAGGTGCATCATAAATATCTGTGTGCCAGCAATAAACACAACGACGGCACTTGTTGCACATTGCACATGCAGATCGTGGCGATGGCGCGACCTACGCGTTTCGCACGAAACGCCAAACCAAGCCAAGCAGACACGGGCAGACGAGCAAGCAGCAGCCAGCCGCCAGCGCCAGCAGCCACCACCGAATGCGTTGCAAGTCGCGACCAGGCAGGTAACGAGCCAGCCAACCAGCCGTCTAAGCAATGAGCTATTGGCGATAAGAGCATCAAACTATAACATCAATGTACTTGCACACTTGTTACGAGCGTTCGTGTTGTTGTTGTTGGCGTTAACATATAAATGCTACGAGCAACATTTGTCTAGCGCTGCTTGTTGACCGCTCACCACTGTCTGCCACTTTGGTGGGAAGGCATTTGCATATAAATGACGGCACTTTGGCTGAATGGCTGAATGTGAAAATTCCGAAAATAAAACATTTAATTAACGCATAAAACTTGCGAGCAGTCACAGTTATTAATCGCAACGCTGGCAACAAGCACACACACCGGTGTGTGAGTGTGCGCTGATTTGTGCACGGCAAACGGTAGCGATGGCGTCAAAATGCGAAAACTATTCCAGTGGGCAGTTGCTTTGCTATTGTTTTTGTTGCCGTTGTGGTTGGCGGCTACTGTGCACCCACGCGACGCGCTGCCAAGCACACGTACTCGTGTGTGTTATTGTACTTTGCGATCGTTTAAGCCACTTGTGGCACAAATGTGACCCGTTTGGCATTAATTTCACCAAATTCTTAAGAGAAAAGAGTCGCAAGTTGTTTTAAAAGAAAAATTAAGCTGGACCAAGCAGCAGCCGCAACATGGCACAGCGCTTGTCGCTGGAATATCTACAAGGCTCCAAAGAAACTAGTTCACATGCATGTGGTAGCTGCCCGCATATGTATGCTATGTACTTGCAACAATTTGCTACGGTTGCCAGCTGTCTGCAGCTTCATAACTTGTCTTCGCTCTCGCAGACACATTTTAATTATACGACACAAGCGTAGCTGCGCTAAATGTTACTGCGGCAACAAGTGATAAATGTGTCAAAATACAACTAAAGTATACACCATAAATATTTCGGCATATGTGCATATTTTATTAAAAGAAAACACATATTAATAAATATGTTATTGCCTGCGCATACCGATGTCGGAAGATTGGCAATTGAGTGACAAGCATTGTGTCTTATTTGTGACTGAGGGAGTCAGAAAGCTGTAGTCGACTTTTCACCGGAAAAGGAAAGTAGATGCTTGAATATTGAAAGCATGATGCTGGGTATGATTGGGTATAAGACAAGAAGTATAGAAATAAGTATTAGTATAAGTATAAGTATAAGTATAAGTATAAGTATAAGTATAAGTATAAGTATAAGTATAAGTATAAGTATAAGTATAGGCATAAGTATAAGTATAAGTATAAGTATAAGTATAAGTATAAGTATAAGTATAGGTATAAGTATAAGTATAAGTATAAAAATAGGTGTAACGATAAGTTGAAATCGAAGTTTAGTTTAAGTTTAAGTTTATTTTGCAGTTGAAGTAGGAGTTGAAATTAGAGCTGGGTTGAAGTTCGGAGTTTAAATTGAACTAAGTTGAGGTTGAACTTAAATTTTGATATGGAGTTGAAGTTGAAATTGTAGTTGAATTTTAAATTTCAGTTGGAGATAAAATAAGAATTGAAGTTGAAATTAAAATTACAATCGAAATTTAAGTTGAAGTGGCAAAGTGCCAGTTTAAGTTGATGTTGATATTTAAATGAAGTTTAATTTGGTGTTGTAGTTGGAGTTAAAATTTAAGTATAAGCTGGAATTGGAGATGAAATTAAAATCTAAGTTGAGGTTGAAATTTAAATTAAAATTGTAGTTGGAGTTTAAATAAAAGTTGAAGTGAAATTTAAAGTGGATGTTGATATTGAAATGAAGTTAGAATTGAAATTAAAGTGATGTAGAAGATTAAGTTGATGTTGATATTGAAGTTGCAGTTGAAGTTGAAGTTAAATTTGGTGTTGGAGGTGAGTTTGAAGTTGGATGAAGTTGAAATTTAGGTTGTAAGTGGAGATGAAATTAAAATTGAAGTTGGAATTGAAACTATAGTTAAAATTGAAGTTAAAATTAAAGCTGAATTTGGAGTTTGTAGTTGAAGTTGAAATTGATGTTGGAGTTTATGTTGTAATTGGAGATGAAATTAAAACTGAAGTTGACATTGAAACTAAAATTAAAATTGAAGTTTAAGTAAGTTGCAGTTGAAGTTTAAGTTGTAATTGGAGATGAAATTAATATTGAAAGTAAAATTAGAATTGAATATGAAATTAAAATTGAAGTTCGGAGATGAAGTTGAAGTAAGTTAAAATTGAGGTTAAATTTGGAGTTGCAGTTGAAGTTGATATTGAAATTAAGGATAAAGTTTAAGTTGGAATTGAAGATGAAATTAAAATTGAAATTAATTAAAATTGAAGTTGAAATTAATTAAAATTGAAGTTGAGATTTAAGTTGAAGTGGCAGATTTAGTTGATGTTAATATTGAAATAAAGTTGAAATTAAAATTGAATTGAATGTGAATTAGAATCAAAAGGGGATATAAAATGATAAATTTAATGTCGATGAGATATAAAAAAGAAATAGAAGAAGAAGTTGAAAAATTTAGGAAATATGTTATCACGAATTTAAGAAAAATTTTTAAGTGTTTTCCAATTGTAAACTTTGAATAATTGCTTGGTGAAATTGACTTTCATGCAAGAAAACATATGGTTATCGTTAAGGTGGAAGACATTTGAGATAAAAATTTGTTTGTGTATTTAAGCGGTACTGATTTTGAAGCATCTTATTTCACTAAATGTTTTAAATCATAACCACCTTACAATTTCTAAGTACAAGTGTGAACTTGATCCTCAACAATCCTTTTTAACTTGGAAAAAGTATTCAACTATTATAGCTTGTAAGCAGAAGTGCAGCTAAATCTCAAGGAAGTCAAAATATCTTTAAAAGCAAACAGCTGAAACTTCCACTTACTCTGTACGGCGGCGCCAAATGGAGTAGAGCTGCAAACATAATTTCCATTGACACTTGCACTGCATCACGATGCCACACAACCACCGCGAGTCGCTTTTTACGTTGTCTGCTGCGCGACTGCCAAATTGTCGTGCCACATTGCGCGTGCAGTAATTATTGTGGCGCATCAGTGTATGTCGGTGGCAAAATCGATGCCGGGTCATTGCAGTTGTTTTGTTGTTGGCACCGTTTTGGCTTGCGTTAAGCGTGCTCGAATCAAACTAATAATATATAAATATACTTACCCATAAAATTTAAGCTTCCTGTTCGCACTTGCGTTTCAACGGATGGGTTCAAGATGATCAAAGAAACTGGTTACGGCCATAAATATTGTGTTTACCGCAATTCATATGTAATCAAGGTAATATTAGGGGGAATTAAAATCTGCTGGTTTGAAATAAAAAAATTTAATATTGTTATTGTTGTAATTAGGTTTATATAATATAACGTGATAAGATGATAAGTCGATTTGTGTAACTGGAAATAGCTTGTGACCAAAACTATCTCGCGGTTTTCGAAGTCAAGTTAGGAAATGAAATAAAAATAATAAAATGTACGTTCAAAATATTGTTTTCGAAGGGAAATTTATTAAGATCGATCTTCTTTACCGTGTTCCTCAAGAAGGAAAGTTAAAAGTAAATGATTCATGCTGTGCTGCTCCCTCTTACCATCTGCTGAAAGTCGGTTTTAGTCTGGATACTATTTTTGAAACAAATTTCTTACCAAAATTAAACTTTAGGATTATTCTTACCCAGAGAAAATTCATTTAGATCAATCTTCTTTACGGAATCTCTGAAGGTGAAACTTGGAAGTGAATGATCCCTGCCGTGCTGTTGCCTCTTAGCATCTGCTGAAAGTACGTTGTAGACTGGAAGGTACTAAAAAATATTCTTGCCAAAATCCCAAAAGAAAAAGCTTCTGAAAGTCCCTTCTAACTAATTCTGTTACAACGGTAACATGAAAACATGCAGTTCCATCTAAAAGTAAAACAAACTCACATTTATGCCTGATAATTTCGAAATACCCTTTTTGATTTAGGTTGGTGCTGACCACAAAACGCTTTCTTCTTCAGCATTCCACCAGAGATCTCGCGAAAATTCTTGTCAGCCTTCTATATAAATACAAACCACATCTAAGGCATAGCCACTCATATTATTCGCCCGCTTTATTTCAGTCACCCCTTCACCAAGTACAACAAAAAGGCAATTAAGATTAAACGATTGCAATTAAATGCGATTTAAATCACTTCGCAAAAGTACTCATTAAATAATATTTATTAAAGCAAAAGCATTTAACGAACTTAACTTTAGCTGCCACAAGCAAAATGTTGCAGTGGCATACGACAGTAGGTCGCGGAAGTGTTGCGAAAACGATGTGAAGAGCAAGACGCTGAAGAGTCTCATTAATTATGTGGCCAAATAAATTGTGGTAACATGAAGAAAAGATGAGAGAAAGAGTAAGGGAGCGCATGCTTTATATGAAAAATATATACAAACACATATTAAAACATACAGATGTACTACAAAAAAAAGCAAAGATATAGAAATAAGGAGCAAATTAAAGACCAGAAGGACTGTCGCCGCGGGTGAGAAGCCAAATGAGCGAGCAGCGAGGCCAACGGCAGGTAATATTCAACGCCTCGCGCGCCTTCGCAAGTTTATGTCTACGTGTGTGTGTGTGCGTTGCAGCCTATAATGTACATCGTTAATTTAATGATAGCCATCATTAGACGAACTGGCCAAAGCCAAGCGAGGCAAAGCGGACATAGCCAAACTAAAGCATACCCGCAGCGCACTTAGTGGCAGCCGCACAAAGCAGCACAAACAGCTGCAACGAGCTAATGCTAAACGCCGAAATGATGAGGTGCAGTGCCAACTGAAGAAGCCTTGACGCTTCAGTCGGTATGTACAAAAACAACAAGCACATTTATTGGCAGTAGTCCAGCGTTGCAAATGAGTTATGTCTGGCGTGTATTTTGGACTTTTATAGAAATTACAATAACAGCGTTAGTTGCTATTGAAAAGCTGTGCTGCTTAATATATAAAAGTAGCGGTAGCAATTAACGGTATGTGCCAAAAATTAGTAGCGCCCAATGAGGTGTTCCATACAGAGTAGTGCCGCAGAATGCAAGGTGACCGAAAGGTTGAGGCATCACTCAGTTAGGTCTGTCGCATGTTTGGTTGGCGGTGCAAAGCTCAGTGGGTAAAAAAACTGCTACTACCATCAATTTATATGTATGCATTATATGTAAAATAATCATGTTGCCATTAGCTGTTGTCCAGTAATTTATATACTATTCAATATTGTCTTTAAAAAACCGTTATAAAGTTGTAAAAGCAATACTGCATTTTTATATACAGTTAACCATGTGCTTGTTTACATATGCGCATTACTTGTTGTTGTTCTCGTAATCTCTTATTTTCCGCTTGAACGGTGCTTCTAGTTGCACGTGCTCACCTTGTCATTGTCACTGCATAAAATCCGTTGTTTTTGTCTTACGTCCACTCTGGCTGAACAAAAACTGCTTAATAATCATAATTAATCTAAGACCACTCATCACACCGGTATTTGTTAAGCACTAAATACACTTATTTGCTTTAAGACATGACTTTCGTTGCTAAAACCACTCGAGAGTAGCTAACCGTGGTAGTGGCAGAGCAGAAGAGCACAAGTTAAGGCAAATTATACTTGAGGTAGAATTAGTGGCAGACATGCAATATACAAAAACAAGTGCAATTGTTGGTGGAAATACAACAACAACGTTCTGCGTGTTAAATGCTCAAGTGCGAATGCATTGTTAAGTGCAACTGAGGCGAAGCAGCAGCAGTGAGACTTTATAGCGGTGTTGCCACTCATTAAGAAAGTGGATAAATCTCGATATTATTATCAGCTTTGTTACAAGTTAACCTCTTTTTTTATATGAAATTCTTTTCTTCAACTTTTAAGCGAAGGTTCAGCACGAATTTCATGTCTATAATTTTTTTTTTAAATAATATAAATTTTTATTAAATAATTATAATTTTAGTAAAAAATGAATTTAATGTCTGCTTATAACCGTAAAAAAAAATTAATTTTCTATACTAATTTTTTAGTTTTTTTTATTTTTAATTTTTATTTAATAAAGTGTTTATTATACATATTTTAATAAGCAGTGTTTGCATTAAAAATTTTACCGTTTGAATAAAAAATAACTGAATTTTTAAAATCTAATAATTTTTATATTCAAATTTAGTAAAATTCTGTAAAATTATTATTAAATTTCGTATTTTTTTACTCAATTTCCCTTTCAAATAATAACAAAATTTTGTTTTATTTTTATTTTAATTTTTTATTTTCTATAATTTTATTAAACTTTTTCTTTCACATTTATTTACAATTAAAAGAAAAATATGTATAATGTTATTCATTCACATTTTAACCTTCGCTTAAGAATTGTTTTTTTTTTAGTTTTTTTTCCATATATATGATGGCTAAAAAAATACCTTAAATGTTAAAGAAATTCAAATGTTTTTTATTTAATGTGAATCACCATCGACACAATTAAGTTCTGAATATAACATCATTCAATGGCTTTCATGACTTCTTTTGCAGGAAAGAATTGGAGGAACCCATTTTTTGAGTACTTTTTCGACCAAATGAAAACTTATGTCAAGAATAGCACTTTCAATATTGACTTCTAAAGCTTGATGATAGTCTGATTTATTGTTAAAGACCAATGATTTCAAATAACCCCAAAAAAGTAGTCTAAGGGAGTTAAATCACAGCTTCTTGGAGGCCATTCAATGTTACAATTTCTTGAAATAATCGAATCTCCAAACTTTTCTTGCAATAATTCGGTTGTTACACGTGCTGTGTGGCACTTAACTCTGTTTTGTTGTAAACAGATGTTGTAAAAATCAATTTGTTCTAGTTGCGGCCAAATAAAGTTGGTTTTCTTCGATTTGTACCGCTCTCAATTGACACTAACGGTGGCACCATGGCCATTTCGAAAAAAGTACGAACCGATTATTCCACCAGACCAGAAACCATACCAAACTGTCAATTTAGGTGCATATAATGGTTGTTCATGCGTAATTTGTGGATTTTCTTCGCAGCAGAGATGACAGTGCTGTTTACTCACCGCATTACTGAGATGAAAGTGAACCTCATAGGAGAAGACGATTTTGTTAAAAATAATTCTCGTTTTAAGTTGTGCCAAGACAAAATCAGCGACTTCACAACGGTGGTTCAATGGCTTCAGTTCTCGAGTAAGAACATTTTTATATAGATGTAAGCCTAAAACCTTTCTCAAAATCCGGCAGTTTGCGGCTTGAGACAGTCCCAAGTCTTAAGAATGGCTTGGTATTGACAAATTGCTTTCATCAACAATATTTGCCAGAACGGCATCAATATTTTCATTACTTCGAGCGGCTCTTTGTCTTATTGAGATTTGGACATAATGTAAAGAAAATAGCGAGCACATGTGACGATTATTACGACCATAAACGTACGAAAAGTTGCAATTGGAAAACAATTATTTTGAAAAAAAATTGAATAATTTATAAACGTTGTTCTTGCGCATCTCTTTCCATGATGAAAGTGCAAGCATTATTGAATACAATTAAAAATTACAGAAAAAGGCATATTTCAAATGGCCGAAAGCACAGTTGGAAATCACATAATCCCTATTGAAAGAAATAGTAACACAATTTTAAACAAATTTTTTGCAAAATTTCTTATTTTTTTAGTATAGGGAAATATTTTTAAATTTAATTTAGTTTATTGTTTAAAATAAATATTGGAAAAAGTTTTTCGTATTTCTAATCAAACTTCGACTTATTTTTTTATATTTATAATAATAAATAAACATACAAATATGTGTATAGTACATTGGTCGACCACTTTTTCCATTTTTTAGATAGAAACATTATTCCATCAGTGTAAGTCGAAATTTCCTGAACGGAAGCGAGCGAACCATTGTTGCGCTACACGAACTGAGTCATCATCGTCTCCGTAAACTTCACAAATGTCATTGGTGGCTTGCGTAGCATTCTTCCCTTTTTTATACAAAAATTTCAAAATATAGCGAATTTCTTTATTTCTTTTACTCATTTTTGAACAGCTGCAATTTTTTATCAACTTCCCCGAATTTTACTTTTTTTTTAATGAATAAACTCAATATGTTACGACACAATTTAAATTTAAGTATTGTTTTGAGTGCACAAACTAATAATAAAATTTTTATACGTTAAGTTTTTTACGATATTTTATTTTTTTGTTTCAGTAAATGTTTATACAACTTTTTTTTTAATTTGTCAACATTTCCTTAATTTGTAAATAAACTAAATTTTGAGAATCGTTTTAAATTAACGAAAAAAATATATACAATCAATATAGTCGAACCGCGCTCATACCTAAAAACCTTGTTTTTGTCAAGTTGGCAACACTGGTTAAGAAAAAATCTTTGCATACGTTCTTTAGGTGCGAAGTGCTGTGTAGTGCGTTATAGTGGACAAGCTTGTTTGAAATATAAATATAGTAACTGTCATATATGTAGATAATTTAAAGATTCCATGTAGTTGTCAATTACTTTATAAATTTTCTCACATTTACTGTTTTCTGTTTCCCTGGCTGTAAATGGAGTATCGCCGCTTGCTTCTACTTGAACAAATCTGCTTACTAAGTGAGAATAAAATTGTAAATTTTTGTTGTTGTTTGTTTTTTCTATTATTGGTAGAAGTTGCTTAGTACATTGCTCAAAATTACTGTCACCTTAAACTTATTATATTTATTACGAATTTGTCAACTTTTCAGAGCAAAGATATTGATATTTTGTCATAAAAAATACCAAAGAAAGTCTAAATCGCTGAACTGAAAAAAATTATACAAAATCTGTATTTTCCTTTTGATTACTTAGTTTGTATGGCAGCTATATGCCATAATGATTCGATCTGAATAATTTTTAGCTTATTACCTAAAAAAATGGCGGAAATGTGTCCGCTATAAAATTACCAAATGTACTCCTCAAATAAAAAATATAATTTCAACGCCCATATTAAGCGCCTACAAGGCCCACATGTACCGATTAGATTAAAATTTGTCTTAGAAACTCTTGTGAAACTAATAAAATAAGTTATTTAAAACAATTTAATGAAATTTTAATCGCTCAAGCTTTTTTCGCACTATAATTTCTTAGACTAATTACGCGCTGCCTTATTTAGTATTATTTCTACATTTAACTTTTTCCACTGTCATACATTAAATTGCGCTCGGCAAGTGTTTATAGCAAAAACCGCTTCCCCTACCGGCACTACACCCGTTATTTGAGCTATCAATGCAACTGATTATTCTCGCAACTCATCGCAAGTAATGAATATTCAATTTTGCTCAATAAAAGTGCGCGTACAAGCAAAACAATGAGAAACTATGCGCGCATAATCTCAAGTGTGGAGACTTGTTGTATGCTGAAAGCAGCACGCTGCTGGCTGCAGTTGCATGCGCGGAGTCTTCATGGACTTTTTGAGCAGCGCGCTGGCCTGCCGACGTTTGATAGCTTTCAGCCTGCCTGGTTGCCTGGGCCTGGCCGCCAGTGTCCGCCTGCCGATTTGTCTCTTTAACACTCGCTTTTCACCAATGCGCTACTGACTATTCTAACTGCGCGTGCAGCAAGTGGCGAGCAGTTGGTTGCAACATTGCTTTCAACGCATGCATGCATCCCAGCCACTCCGATAGCTATGTTTGCGGCCATATTTGGCTGCTTGCGCCGCTGATGCTTTGATTGCATTTAATTGTTATTGAGAAATGCTGTTTGTTTTGCAATGATGAATGAAATTACATTTTAATTCAATAACAACAGCAAAAACCAACAACAATGTCAGCCGCATGCCTCGGTTTCGTGCAGCCACTTGTGCCTGCCTGAGTAGTTGAGGAGATTTGCAAGCGCGTATGCAAAGTTATTTGCAGATTTTTGGCAATAAAAATTGCATATCATTTTAAATGCCACAACTTGAGGATCTTGATTTTTACTATTTTGGTTTTCTTATTTTTTTCTCAATCAGGATGAGGTTAAAGCGTTTTTAATAATCTCGCCTCTATCGCTAGCTGTAAATTGGTTGCCGTTTACACATCTTTTCACTTCATTTATCAATCACAAATGCCAAGCAATCCCACACACCAACGAAAGACTTAAGCAACGAACCCGAATCGGCTGAATTGGCTGAAGCTCACACACTGCGACGCAAATGAAAACATTACAACACGTACACATAAGAATGCATGCAATTTAATTAAGTAAAACAGCACATTTCAGTATATTACACAAAAACAACAACAACAGCTGTAGTAACAGAAAAGGAGTAAAATAGCAAAGTTACAATGAGTTTGGCTGCAATGAATACGTGCAGCTTTTGCCCACTTTGGGCATTTGTTTGCATTTAATTAAGCGATAGTTGCACACACATTCCTACATACATATATATATATATATATACATAAAGAGTATAAAAACATGTGTGTGCATATAAAAGTGTGTACCAAGAGTTTAGCGCTAGGCAATTGTCCGTTCGAGCGCTCAATTGGTTATATGCAACAGTTTACAGCATTGTTGCGGGCTGCTTCATGCGCAGGAATTCTCATCCTCTTTGCAGCGCTGTGTGTCGTACGCGTACGGCTTCATTAATTACTGTTAGTGAGATGGTTAGTTTAGCTATTCGAATTAGTGGAATTATGGATTTTTAATTAACACGTTCAAAATGAATTGATTGTAAAAAGTATTAGGCGAGATTTTCAGATAGTTCACCAAAAGTTGCTTTTGTATAGGCACAAATTAAGGTGAATATGTATGTCTTAATGAATATAGTTTAAATTTCAAGTATATAGTATTCAATTACATAGTATTGTATACCTTGGCTTTAGCGAAATCCAGCAAAAATAATATAATTATACAATAGCTTGATATAGATTCCATGAGACAGTCTTATGTATACCTATTTGCCAAACACAAATTTAAAGTAAAACAAGCAGGGAAAAGCTAAGTTCGAGTGTAACCAAACATTTCATACCCTTACAGCTCGCAAGGATTAAAGTCAGGGAGGTACCTTCAGGTGGTTAATTCCTGTTAGTTATATGGGGTCTAGGGGAGTTTTCACCCGATTTTGTTCATTCTAAGCAGACATATGCACCATTATAAGAAACAAACGCTCTCTCTGTGGTATAAAGCCATTCAGAAGATCAAAAATCTTTATTTTAATTATTTAGCGGTTAAAGGAAATATTGACTCCATTCAACCCATTTGCAGCACACAAGCATACTGCCAACAGGAAAAGAATATCATGAATTTCAATTTCAAAACTGATACATTGACCAATATTTTCGGTAAAAATTCAGCCATATTCCGTTATTTTAATTGCTTTTTGCTTACACTCGAATCGAAAGAATCAGATTGAATGTAAAATTGTGTTAAGTGGTTTCATGGGTTTCCTCCGAAAAAACAGCCTTTTAACAACAATTTTATTTTTCATAAAAAATTAAATATTATCTTAAAAGTTTTTATTGTTGCAAACACACACTGTTTTAAACTCGCCCATTGCGATGCCATTTCTGGTGACCCCTTGGAAAAAATATGCGCCTGCGTCGGCAGAATAACTCCTTACAGAATCATCTAAAGTGAAAAAACGTCTTTTAGTTAAAACCTTAACTTGGACGAAGAAAATAAAAACTGAAAATCGGATTTTTAGCAGACTTTGCTACAAAAAAAATAAAATTTCAGTGAAAATCTAGCAAAATTTTTTTTAATAGTTGTAATCGAAAATAAAATCCTTAGTCCAGGTTTTTAAAAATTGCATGTCAAAGACTTGTGTCAAATTTCATGAAGATCCTTTGAGTAGTTCTCGAGAAAGTTTGCCAACTGACTGCAAAAATGTTTCGAGAAAAACGCGTTTAAAGACGGCGTACTCAGCCCAGATAGCCTCGAGCGCACAAGTTCTCAAAGCTGTATCTCCGAAACTATTACTTACATGAAAATTTAGGTCAATATTTTACAGGTGTTGTAGAATTTATAAAGGCAATCAAACAATTCGATTTTTTAATACTCGTAAGCCTTGTAGTGCGATTTTCGAATGACAGGTAAAAAATTTAGTTGAAATCAGTCGAGCAACCTCCGACATAGGTGATTTTACCTAAAAATGGATAGTGCTGCCTCCATTGTATACTCTAACTGCCTCTTCTACCATCCCGTGGGTAAAATTTAATGTCTCTGGCATATTTAGTTATTGATTTATCGTGGTTTAAGTCATTTTTAACAGTAACGTTATGTGAGGAGTAAGTGGAGTTATTATCCGATTTCATCCCTTTTCACACTGGACTTATATTATTTGCGCTAAGTGAAGTAAGTTGTTGTGGTTAAGTGGTTTAAAAGATAAATACATAAAATTTATTATAAGGTGGACAGTTTGTATGTCAGCTGTATGCTAAAGTGGCCCGATAACGGCACTTGCAACATATGAGCAGCTCCTTAAAGAAGTGAGGAGGTGTCCGAAATTGAGATCGATATCTCAAAAGCTGTACTAATTAACAGAAAGATTATGGTTTCCATTTGGTAAAATGCCTTTTTCTACTTATGCAGCATCTTTTGTTGTCAGCTATCGACTGCGGCTGTATTTTCAGTCAAAATTGTTGAATTGCTGTCTTCCTTTGATTATTTTACCTCACTCAACAGGTTGCCATTAGAGAACCAGCAGCATGATTAGTCATTCGCGTCGCAGTGATATAAAAGTCTTTTAGATCGTAGCTGCTGTCATCCTCTGAGCGCAACTGCTTTTACAGCGATATACAGCGACACAGCGTCGCGAGAACTGAAAACGCTTTTAACATAATATAACAAACTTTTGTTAAATACATTAATTAATTAATGCTTCTTCAATAAGAAACGCATAAATCAGTATTGTTCCTTTGCGAGACCAGATGGAGTTCAGTTGCTAGATCCATGAGCAGTATTCATCCTTTAGGATGCCTGCACCGGACGCGAATTTTAACAGACTTTGCGGTTTCACTAAAGATACCTACCCAGCTGCTGACAGCGCATCCTTTCCAATGCGGGACAAGTGCACAAGATGCTCCATTGTTTCCCTGGTGCCCTGCTCTAGACAATTCCTGAACTCCTAAGATTTTCAAGAATTTATAGAAACTGTTGGAACATTATCAGTCTGAGTTGAAAGCTTATAGAAATATATTTTTTATTAAATGGTAGCAATAACTATTATTTAAAATTATTATTTATTAGTCAGAGTCGCCATTACAGAAATTCTGTACAAAATTTTGAGCTAAAAAGGCAAAATACGAAAGAAGTAAACATAGAAATCTTCATAAGAATTTGACAAAATGTTGAATTGTGCATCAGAAATGCCTATATTCATGTTGTTGTTGAGTCACACAAGTGCCTAAAACTATAACAGCCAAAATATTCTTATAAGTATGCATAAGTTGCTGCAATTTGGATTTTTGGAATTCGCCAAATTCGCCAACTTTTTGCACAACATTGAAAATCGTGCAGCCAATATTTCAAAACGCCGTCAAGCCGCAGCGACTTGTAATAGACTCGTAACGACATGCAAGCGACTATTAATATCTACAGTCGTGTAAGTGGTGGCAAATATCGATGTTGCGCTGTCATAAAGGCAGCTTTGCAAAATGCAAAAAAAATAAAAATAAAAAAAAAACAGAAATATCCAAATATGTTGCGCTTGTGCTGACTGGCGGCTACAGAGCAAGTTAATAAAGGCAGAGAAGTAGTGAAAAGGGTTAATCAGATCACGGGAGGCAAAGTAGCGGTCGAAAAGACAGCAAGAGACGCGAGAGAGGCAGATATAAATTGGAGAACGACAGACGGTTGCCGATCATTATAATTTGAAAATATTTATTTATCAATCGCTCTTCTACATTATAGCAATATGCCTGATTCTCTAGAGGCAACTGTAGTGCTGGTCAGTCAGTGATCATAGTGTTCGCCAATAACAACAACTGGCAATGAGCTGTGATGATTTATAACACATTAACCACAACAACAACTACGAAGCGAGTAATACTCATACATTGGGCGAGTGTGAGCAGTTGCGGGGGTTGGTTAAAAATTCTTATTTCTTCACGGTATATTTGCATACACAGTCAGTACAGTCGGTATATGGCTTTTCCTTGGGCCAGTGCCTTTTTGGCATGTGTTGCTGTAATATTAAAAATATTTTCTTGTTCGTTGTTTTTAGTTAGTTTACATATTTGTAACATGTTCGGCAGCAGCAGCCGCAATTCATACAAACGTGACAGCTTTTGGCCATAACTAAACGCTAAAATTTTGCATAAGCATATTGCTTAAGTCAGCGCTGACTAAGGCGAGTTTTACTTTGTAATTTTTCGTATTTCGTACATAAATACTTACTACAAGCATGTTGATATGATATTTATATGTATTGGTTTGGGTGGCTAGGTTTCGTAAGAAATAGTTTTTAAAGTTTGCGAGGGCTATATTGTGACTCGCTCTACAAGCTAAAATTCTTTCTAGACCTATTGGAAGAGTAATTTCATGAATATTCATTACCGTTGCTTGTTCTTTAGTCCAAGATTTGCATCTTTCATTTATTACTACGAACTGGCCACAATGGGTTTTTTAAAGGTGAGTGAAAGAAATTATCGATAATTATGTGATTTATCAGTTAAAGATACGTCTGATCAAATATTACCCGGACTGACGAAAAACCTTACGTTCAATACAATTTTTTATTATCGCTTTTAAAATTGGTTTAAGTCAACTTTTTATCCAGTTTTCCTTACACTTGCTAAAAGCTTTGGCTATGATGGCCTTCATTATGTTGAACGAAAATAGATTATTTTCTCTTTGGGCTGATTTTTGGAGCACCACTTGCTCAGCAATATTTGGAACGTTTTAAAAGTTATAAAGTGAATTTTGTGCGTCAATTTATAACTATAAATGAGTCCTGGGCCTATCACCATGATCCTGAATCAAAGGAAGAGACTAAAGAGTGGTGTAAACCTGGTTGTTCGGCTTCAAAACGACTTCGTGTCCGGAAATCAGCCAAGAAGGTTATGGCATCAGTTTTTTGGCATGCGAGAGGAATTTTGTTTGTGGATTACTTTCAAACTGGTAGTACAATTAATTGTGAATATTATTGCAAGCCTTTGTATCAGCTGCAGGAAAAAAATCGTAAAAAAAGACCCGGTTTGCAGAAGAAAAAAATCCTCTTTTCATCAGGACAATATACCGTGTCACAAAATCATTTTGACAATGGCTAAAATCCATGAATTAAAAATCGAATTGTTGAAGCATCCACCGAATCACCAGATTTGGCCACGACTGACTTTCATTTGTTTCCAGAACTCAAAAAATTTCTGCGTTGCAAGCGTTTTTCATCAAATGAAGAGGTCATAATGAATAAATTGAATCATGAAATTGAGTTTTTCCTTTCAAACAACAAAACTTATTGAACAACCTGATATTAGTCTCTTTAAAAAGCTGTCGTTACTATCGTAACGGTAGGCTTAAGATCTTCAATTATATCGCAAACATTGCTTTCGTAGGTTGAGTCATCATTTCTGGTTTCATGAAGTTCTGACACGTTTGAACAGCTTCCTAGGCTTAAAACATTGCTTTAGATTCCTTTATACAATAGAGTTAGGTCAAAGGTCTAGTACTTCACCCTACGTATGTAGATATTACATAATAAGCAATATAATGGCATAAATAACTTTTTTTTTTATACTTTAGTAAGCTTGAAACCATTAACAGTACACTTACTGACGGTTACGCAAATCACAGGTGTTGAATGTGGCGGAATGAAGCACGAAGCTGACTAAATTTTCACTTCTTCTCGTCATTGTGGCAATTATACTTCCTTCCGCATTTTTCTGGGACGCTAGCATTGCCTTCTCACCTCCTGCTACACAGTCTTTGTTGACAGTTGTCTGTTGGCCAAAGCTCATATCGCTGCTCTCGCCTCGTGTTTTGATCATTAATTCTGCGCGTTGCTTGCGTGTTGCTCAGCTGACAGCTCAGTTAACAGCAAATATCCAAATACGCAAATATAGACAAATAGCTAGATATATGCGCCGATATGGGCGCATACATACAAATTTCTTTAATTTGCTTGCAACCGGCTGTCACTCGACGACAGCGCTGCCACGTTGTCATCTTCCATTACCGCTTTTGTCTGCACGAAATTCCATCCTCCGCTTAATGCACACTGTCCACAAAAATCGCAAAAAATACAGTTTCGTTGCCGAAGACAACAGCTACATTGTGCCCACCGCCCGCCCGCCGCACACCCGAAATCGTCGCTATTTGCCTTGGGGGCGCTTGTGGCGCAAACAAATGCATTTATTGGCAATAAAACGCAAAATATTCACTCACAGATATGAAATCCATATGTACTATATGTGTGTGTGTACATCTAAGCAGCAGTCATCATCTGGGTATAAAGCAACTAACCGGCCATTTGGCGGAGTGACCCACCCCTCGGCTAGTGACAATTGGCAGTGTGCTTTTTTCTCTCTGTCTTTGGATTAAATTGTCGTTAGCGACGACTTGTGTTGGCTTGTGGTGTCAAATGGCGCGACGAAGGGGGTCAAACGTAATTTTGCTGCTAATAAATAAATATAAAATATAAACACAAATACAAATGTACGAGAAAATATAAGCGTGTGTGAGTGTTGTGCCTGGTTTACGAGGTTTAGCTAACTTGGACGCCTTTAACCTCTTCCATGTCGACACTTTGTTCGACTGATTGTGGTCGTTAATCGTGTTTGCACTGCAGTGTTGACAGTGTCCCGTTGGCTGCTCAAATTAACAATATTTGACAAAAAGCTCAATTAGCAGAATTTAATCAAGGAGATTGTTTAATAAGCAATAATTAGAAAATCGCAACGAGTGAAATAATTTTTAGTATCGACCCGATTTTATCTAGTAACTATTATCACGTCATCTACTTAAAGAATTTTCCATGGGTTTCGTTGAAGTACCTTACATACAAACACCAATCAGTAAAGTCAGCCGGATGTTCGAAAATCCTGATATTAGTTATATGAGGGCTATATCAAATTTTCAACTAATTTTATCTATTTTCGGCACAAAAGTACACTGTTATGAGTACCGTTATGCGCTCTGTAATTTTATTTGAGATGTGTCAAATATTGCCCCACATATGCTGTATAAACTCAACCGGAATTTCGAAAATCTTTATATTAGGTATATGGGGGCTCAGAGAAGTATTGATCCGATTCAACCCATTTTTGATACACAGAAATACTGTAGTCTGTAAAGGTGTCTGTCTTAATTTCTATTGTATATTTCGCATATTAAATGATATTTTCGGTCAAAAGTCAACTATAAGTACTGGGGTACATATATTCGATACCGAGGGGCTTAAATAATTTTGGTTGGATTTCGACAAATTTTGGTCATAAGTTGGCATACTTTAAAGGAATTATTAGTGCCAAGTTTTATCCCGTCATAACAATTGCATCCTGAATTTTGTTCTGAAAAGTGAAAAAATCAAATGGAATTTAAAGTATTACCATGTGGGAAGTAGGCGTGGTTGTAGTTCGCTTTCACCCATTTTCGCACTATGAAATAGGAATAAGACCTACCACATACTAAACATAACATAATAAAAAATCTGTTGAGCGGATCCCGAGATATGTGATCATACCTAAAAGTGGGCGGTGCCACTTCCATTGTCCAATTTTTACAGCGGCTCATATAAAACCCTCTTATACCGTTTCGGATGTAAAATTTAATGTCTGCGGAATTTAGTTATTTATTTATCGGGAGTGAGCGGGGTTATCTTCCCATTTTATTCATTTTCAAACTGTCGGTAGGAGTTCTTATAATATTTGAGCTGGGCGAATTTGTTTGTTGCAGTTTTAGTGGTTTAGAAGATATGTAAATTAAACTCATTAGAGAGCTGGGTCACGTTAACTTTTTTCAAAATTTTTTGTCCAAAGGTGCGCCTTGCTACTGCGATCTCCTGTACCAAAATTATTAGTTACGGCACTTTATAGGTTTTCATTTAATGAAGTTTTGTGGGTTGTCCGTTTACGCCCACCTTCGAACTCGTAATGCTTTTTTTACTAAGGAACGAGCATACCAGACATCATCAATTTTTATTGAAGTTACAGCTTTCACGGACAGACAGACAGACAGACAGTCACCCGAATTTCAACTTTTCTCTTCATCCTAATAATTTATATATATATATATATATATAACCGTACATCTATCTCGTTTAGTTTTAGGTGACACACACAACCGATATGTGAACAAAATTATTATACTCTATAGAACATGTCGCAAATGTAAAAACATATGGACATTTTTTTTCGAGGGAGAAGAAAATTTCCTTATCATTGTGTCGTCACTATGTGCCACTTGCTGGTCACTAAAGATATCTCCTCTAGGGCACCGTCGACCATCCTGGGAGCGCTTTCGCATTTTTGCGGAGTGACGTTCCATACTTGTCTTGAGACTTACATGTCATTACCTGCGTCCAGGTCCCATTTTTTAACTGTAGAACGTTTTCTATATAATTCTACACATTCTTCCAGTTTTCCACGTTTTGTAACAAGACAGTTATAATGCTGTCCATATTTAGGAGGTCGACCAAAGAGTTCAGCCTATTTCGCTTTGTTTAGTGTATTCCTTTGAAAAAGGCATATTTAGCGTCGTCTGCAATTGACATCGTTATATGTGCTTGACGGCTCTTCCAATTTTTCTGTATTATATAAAGTATCCGTGTCCGGATAGCATCTGCGTGTTATATGTGTCTTGCAGCACTACTTTTTTATATTTTTTATTAGCCTATCTTTCCAGTTTGCCATCGTTCTAAGGTATCATTCTTTCTTTCTTCGATTGTGTGGTGACTATTGTTTTTCATTTTTTTAACGTTGACACTTCTTTCTTTGAAATACTAATGAGTCGATGCTTATTACCGATACAGCTTCGCCAGAAACTGTGCGTTACCCTGATAATACCCCTTTTTTCTCTATTACCTTACGTCTATTATTTTTTCTCAATAAATCAGCCCATAACTCTGCCTAGAAGAGCAAGACATTCAGTGTGATCGACATTAGAGGCTTAGAAAGATGAAATTTCTTATCTTACACCCACATAATTGCCAACATTTTATATTCTTGTAGCCTCTGCTGTTGTCCTCATGTCTACTATAATCGGAATATGCTACTTTGTTAACAAAACTGGGTCGGTTTTTCGGTGCAAGTTTAAAACTTGGTATATCAAGTCATATTTGTGCTTAAATCATCACCAGGTTCACCTTCCTGCCCGCGTCTTCAGGGTCTCGCGAGTTGATTATCGTAGCAATGTCGTCTGTGTAGTGCACTAGATACAAGTATGTAGCTGACGTTCCTGAGGTAGCGACCGAGGATTGATCCCTGCACAACTCCTGACGTGACCTTTACGCATCGTGACTCCACAGAGGCTTTATACAGCAGGATAATGTCTTTCAAGTAGTTCTTCACCATTAGGTTGAGATAAGTAAGTATTTTGAAATTTTCTTCTAATCCTTCAACCATGTTCCCCCATTAAGCGCTGTTGAAGCCATTCCGTACATCTAGTTAAGGTAGCAAGTAAAACATATTGGCTGAGTTCCACACATATCATGAGATTCTAAAATGCTCCTAGTCTTGATATACCTGCTCTGAACCCGTCTCGTTTGGATTATAAGCCGTCTTAGTAACTATTTGCTTTTTTAATTCGTGGCTTATTCAAATCTTTCTCAGCTTGCCAGCTGTGTCAAGCATGTAGAGCGGTCGGTACGCTGATGGATTTTCTAAATTTATTTTTCCTTTACTAATTAAAGCGAGGTGCTATCTTCTCCAATGTTGGGATAAGATATGTTGAATTACATGCATAACTTCGGATTAATTAACTTCGACTGCAACAAAGCTATAATACCCTTCACAGTTGCATTTTTGACAGCATAAAAAGATCTTAATTTGTGATAAAACAGTTTTCTGGCAGCTAAATAGTGGTTTATTATCAGCAGTTCCGCCAAGCGAGCGAAGGGCCTGTGCAAATTTCAGATCGATATGCGAAAGAATATAAGCATATTCTTCCGTTTCCGGTTTTTGTTCCAGGTGATATGAATAGACTGAGACACTTATAAACCCAATTCAGTGTATAATTAACGGACCCATCAGTTCAAAAGCATAATAGTTTTTTACACGTGCTCTCTTATTGAAACTACCTATAAAGAAATCGGGTTTAGAAAGCGTTTTTTGACCTTTACACGATATTGTCAAATCAACAGTAGTATGCGCTTTTTCTTTCACGTTCATGGTATCTTAGCAACTCTGATTTTAATTTGACATCTTTATGGTTCAGTAATTTTAATCGTTCGTTCAAAAATCCATTTTCATATCAGCATCTAACTTGACCTGGTTCCTCTACACACTTACGTCTGCCAACAATTCTGGGGCAAATATGAAAGAGACACAATTTGAAGAAAATATTTTTAATAAATTCAGAATGCACATGCGTTTACAAATTAGCTGGTATATACAGTCTTATATATTATATCCAAATATGCTTCGTCAATTCGCCACTTTTTCACGTTGAAATTTACGTAAACGCTTAAGCAACCACAACGAAGTGACTGATTGCGGCCTAACATTAGCTAATTGAATGATTACGATTTTGAATAAAATTATCTAGAAGCCATTCAATCAATCATTTTCTAAAATTTTGCAATGAAAACACTAACAAAAACTGTCGTTTGCATATCAATTTTTATCTATCGCCCGACAGTCTGTCAAATGGCGCAACAGTTGTTTTGACAGCGGTTTTTGTTGACTTGAGTTGTAAGACAGCTACGATAACATAATTATGACATGCTGTAGTCGCAGCATTATTTATGTAAAATTGTCAATAAAATGTAAAACACGTATGCGTGCGTAGATTTGTGGCGATTGTCATAATTTTTAGATTTTTTGAATAGTTTTTTAAATAAAAAATTTTCCTTTCATGATAGCAACATTTATTTGCTTTACTTTACATATTATGTCCCCTTTTATTGGCTGGTCAAGTTAGCATAGTTTTTTGATTTTTTTAAATATAGTTTTTTTTATATTTAATATTCTGTAATTTTTAATTTGCTTTACTTTATTTTTTTATAATTTTTATTTTTATTTTATTTTTATTTTATCCACTCTTAAGCGTATATTTGCAATCAATGCTATTAAAGAAAAATTTATTAAATTTTAATTGCAAATAAATTAGCGTTTTATGTTCTAATTTAGCAGCAGTTAGTCTGTCGGCCATATCTGCATTACCATCAGCCAGCGTTATTAAATTTCAATTTACTTAACATAGAACTTAATTGCTGTTTATGGTATTTTAGTGTAACATGGCTCGCGCTGGAATTTAATTTAATTTTTTTTTTTCATATTTTTATTGGTCAAACAGTAGCAATCAGATTAGCCACGGTTAAGGCAGCTTATAAACTAATTTATTTCTATAAAGACTTTGGCTGCCAATACACAATTGTGCAGGTGATATATGTAAATATTATATTTTATATATTTAATTACTAAATTTTAGTTGTTCACTGCAGATTCTGCCTGGTATGAGTAAAACAACAAAAACTTAAAACAAACCTTTTGATTACATACAAGAAACAACAAACTTCATAGCAGGAACTAAAATAATATATGATAATTATATAATGGAATTTCCTTTATTTACTTCACTATTTTTTATGCTTATTTTCACTTTCAATAATTTAAATAATATTAACCAACTTTTAAGTACTTTGTAAAGAGAGAATATTAAATTTCATTTAAGAAAAATTTTAATTTCCAGCAATACTCAAATTTTTGATTATATGATAACTGTTTATAGCAAATAATTGCAAATTACTCCAAAAAACACTCAATTTACTTATCGCCCGCTCAAATGCATGAAGCCCACGTTGACTGTGGAAGGCATTAAGCAATTCTTTATAGCGAATAATTGACAATAAGCAATTAGTAATTATACTTTGTACATTTTAGTGGTAGCTTATCAGAATCGTTAATGCTTTTTGTTGTTGTAATCAGTTTAGCAAATAGCCACCGAAATGTTTGTACACGCGCACACAGATACAATGCAATAAACGCTGGAGCATGCCCGGTAGGGAAATTAGTGCTTTAATAACTATAACTGCATAAGAAAAAGAAGAGGAATGGTGGTATAATAGATGGCTTTAAATATAACTATTTTATAGGCACTGCATTAGATCTCTCATTACAACCTTTGAAATAGGTTAATTTGCTATCAACGCATCAGAAGAAGGAACAATTTATGTAGATAGAGCATGGCAAGTGCAAGCGTGGGGAGGCGGTACTGAACATTTACACAAAGTAATATACCTAAAATATGCAAGACTACTTCGGCAGAATATCAGTAAAATATTTGGTAGTAAATTGTAGGGAACACTAAGAAACTAATAATGAGCTAAATTAGCAAATATAATAAGTGATACAAAACTATTAAGTTCTGACTATTATTAGAACAAATTTTGAGAACAAAAATTCTTTTTGATTTTTCCGCATAAATTCCGCTCCGAGTCATTCATCATATCGAGTAAGAGCTTTGAAATACTATCAAATAGACAATACATATAATATAGTTTCCAGTGCTGACCCCGTTTCCCAAATGTTCGGGAATATTTTCAAAGTAAGCTCATGGTAACTTGGTAGGGTAGGGTGTAAGGTGACTATCTGACGACACAAAGCCTATAGGAGGCCCGTTCTGAAACCAACGGGACTATAGTCACCTCACTAAATTTAGTTCTGTCACAACCATCCTAGGATCCAGATGGAGCTCATCAATATAAAAATTGGTATATTTGCAACCTCAGAAATATCGTAAAAAAACTCTTGACCGATAGTTGCGATTATTTTCCCATACAAAACTTTGCGTTCGCATAGTAGATGTTCTATAGTTTCCACCTCATCTACTTTTTGACAGCTTCTACCAAAGTCATGGTATGATGTTCTCAGTCTGAGTCTCCGTGATCTATTAGCACTCCCACTACAGTTCTTATCTCATTATTTTTGAACTTAATAGTCGTCACGTGCGGGCTATATTCCACTCATGCCGCGTTTGTTTGATTGTTGAGGAAGTTAGGGATTGGAACTACCAACACTCAGCTATCTATATAACATGTTTGTGGATTAAACATCTACAAGTAGCCACAGGCATATAAGTGCCCTCTTTATCGTCAAATGTTAGAATGGTGTCTGCTCAAGCTAGTTCAATTGCTTCACAGTAACCTGGAATAGCACTATGTCCTGAATCCCTTTGCAGGTTCATCGCGAAATATAATATTAAATCCATTAATAGAAAACGGCATTCTTTTACTATCTTCCATGAAACCTTAAGATGCTTTAGTGATCTCAATGCCGCTTGGCTATCGTTATTGTATAAATATATTTATTGTTGTGAGCACACACTTTGTTAAAACAAGAAGGTTCTCTTTAATTGCTGTGATCTCTGCTTGGAAGACACTGCAATGATTTAGTTGTCGGAAGCCGATTCTGGTATCTAATTTTGCTAAGAAATCACCATCTCCTACACGATTGTCTAGTTAGTTTGGAAAGTAATCTCATTCTTAACTGTAAAGTTTTTCAATATTTCTTCAATGGCTTCTGAGCGCATTTTCGCATGATAAACGCAAATACTTTGTTCCTTTGCTGCAGAAAAAGCATTGCTTAGCTAAATTATCATTGTACCTGCAGGGTACACAAGTCTCAAGTAATTGTAAACATACATATTTATTCAATTATGTTTTAAATGTGCTGAAAATCACAGGTGTTCTTCGTACAGATATTAATGGCAAACACAAAACAGTTAGCTCTGCAAGACTCGCGATTGTTACGGCGTTGAGCACTTGTTAATTGTCTGCCTATTGGCCAAATTCCCCCGTAATCAGAATTACAGTTGGCGCTTATCTCGCCGCCAATAAACCAAACTGCATACTGAACAACATTGAGATTGCTGCCTTAGACGCTGGCCAGCCGCTGCACAGTGGACAGTGGACAGCTCAACGACGGTTAACGGCTGCTTGATTGAAAAGTGTTGGCACACACACACGCATACAAAAACACAGGTGATTATTTGCTTGGTTTTATTATTTCGATTTTTTTGGTTGCCAAATTTTATGTGTGCTTCATTTGCATATAAATTCGTTTAAAGTTAGAACTGTTTTTGTTGTTGTCGCTTAATTTGTTAGCTTATCGGTGTTGGAGATCTATGTTTACAAAAAAAAATGTAAGTGAGATATAAGCTAGTTCTTTTCAGTGTCTCAGCGGGATTTGGGCGATTTTTTATATTTTTTATCTCGTAGCCGCCGTTTGGCGCGATCAGATAGTGCAGGATTAAAACTGTTGTCAAACGTTAATTGTTCGAGCTATTACTAAATTGCTTGAAGAAAAAAAATCGTGCTTATGGTTTGCTCTATATATATCTACATTCATTTTAAGGGTCCATTTTAGGTGGATTATTTTTCCAATAGATTGCTTTAGTTAACTGTAACATTCATTGTGTAAGAGAAAACATTTTACACTACTTGGCGCTAGCAAGATAAGATTTTGAGCTAAAAAATATTTTCAGCCAGTTTTATGTTTGCTTGACTCCATAATGCTTGAGCACGTGTCAAATATGGGCGCGAGCTAGGAGAATATACGCCATGTTTTACAGTTTCTCAACACTTAAGCCGAAAAGGCTAGCCAGGCGGTTGAAATAATGAATATACTTGTAGTTTACGCTCCTGAGGTTGATACAGCCCTTCGCGCGTAGTTTGGGTTTTCTCGTTTCTGTTGCGGTAATTTTGAAATCAAAAATGTAGCATTTTCTGAAAGACAATTATAGAAACTATCTGTAAAGTGATGAAAATCGTCGAGTTCGATTATCATGTAAGCCTGCCAAGATTGGTCATGATAATCAATCCTCTTCTGAGTGGGTGATTCCCCAATATCGATAGGTACTCGCCAGAAGCTCTGGCAGCATATTAGGCATAAATAATGATTTTTCCATTTATCCACCTTTGTTTGGACCGGCAACAATGAATATTCAATTGCTTTCAAAGCGCCAACAAATTATTGAAGAAAATTATGAATTTTAACGAAATCGGATAATTCTAACTATGACAAACAAAACATTCAATTCAATTTAACAATAATAGATTTATTTTACCGCACCTAATACTTGCTCATAGAAGAAAATTTTTTGTGGAATTTTTTAAAAATTGTTTTAAGTTCTTAACTTTAGAACTTTTGAAACTCTTACCACATCATTTATGGTACTTATTTTACTGAGTATTATGACACAAAATATGGTTATATTTTTTTCTCTGGCCAATCTAGCACACAGGAAAGCTCTTTCTCTGCCTTTTTTATTCTCATCTATAAACTGTAATATAAATTACTTTCGGAACGGTTACGTAGCATACATAACTCTTTCCAAAAATATTGATTTCGAAACGCCAAAAGGTCTTCATTTCAATCAATGTCTATAATGAAGCTTCTTGTTAATAAACGAACGTTTTCAACGGACAATATATAGAGTCAATCAGTCTCAGATATGATACCGAAGGAAACGATACTCCCTTAGCACTTTTCAAGATCAGAGCTATGTATCAGCCATGTTTTTAGAGGAATGTTTCCTAGCAGTGAGTAGGAGACTATAATTAGAAAGCAGTCAATGGGTATTAAATCTTCACTTGTATTGCTTTTGGTTCTTAGACAAGCGATGCTCGGCTCGATTCTCAAAAAATTACATGGGTTTCGGCATTTCAAAACTGATTTTTGTTAATTATTTTTAAGTGATATGTATAGAATATTTTAAAGGCAAACGCATTAGAAGGGTAGGAGATAGAAATTTTGTGAGAGCGGCGCGCCAGGCTAGACCGGTCATTCTTTCGATCATGGATTTTTCGCGAAGTGAAGAGAACTTTTTGAAATTTTTCACGGCTCTTCTCTTTCTCATGATTGATCGAAGAATTTTATTTTCGTTTGTAACTAATTCATTCAAGGCTATGGGTGGTAAAATTTAGAGCTAAAATTATACGGTAGTGTAGGCAACCTTGCCAAAAATTCAATTTTTTACACACTCTTCAATTAATAAGAATCTAAACTCGTCTACTAACTCGATGGTGGTGAAGTTTGATTTTTTCATTTAAAATGAAGCCCTCTTTTGATATGCTGATTAGTGTGAAGACATTCCGCCGGAAACCAGCTGCCAATGGCTGTATTCCCAAAAAAAAAAACATTATGAAAAATTTACAGAATAATATACGAAATATTGCTTTTTGATGAGCTCGAAAGTTGTAATGAATTAGTTGGAAAAAAAATGAAAATAAGCATTTTTTCTACCGTCAAAGCCCACGTTAGCCTTTAAGACAGATAAGGATTTGAGATGCAATTATTAAAGACTTGAACGAAATATTTGTTTTTGATTACAACTGTTTGGAAAAAAATGTCGCTAAAATTTCACAGAAATTTTAATTTTTTTGTAGAAATGCCAAAAATCCAATTTACAGTTTTTTCCCATAGTCCAAGTTCTAAGTTAATGTTTTAACTAAAACAGCATCTTTTTTCATTTGAGATGATTCTAGAAAGAGTTATCCTGGCAACGCGGATGCATCTTTTTACCGAGGGATCACCGGAGTTTAAAATATTTTTTCCACAAATTTCAGAATTTTTTTGTAATAGTCTATGTGTGTCCCAATAAAAAATTCCAATAAAATATTTAATTTTTTATCTGAGAAAAAGGTTGCTGAAAAATGGTGTTTTTTTTTACCAAGTAAATCCATTTAACCTCTTAAGGTTCTTCGAATTTCGCCAATATTGGACTTTGCTGAAAAGCTATATCCAAAGTGGTTCGTGTACCTGACAAATGGATTAGGAATCGAAACCCATTTTTAGCCAATATCGATTTCAACAACATTTCCATATGTTCCGTAGTTCTGTTCAATATATTTACATATATTTAGTCGACACTTGTATTGCCATGTAATTCAATATGTATGCGCATACGTAATCGCCCAAGTCCAGTTTAGGTTATACAAGTAAATCTTAGCCATATAAATAAACAATCATATTAATAAATTAAGATCTTTATCTAAGTAAGAAACACGCAAGCCAGTCTATCAGCAGAATTATAAATAAAAAATAATTGGCTACAATTCAGTTGACATAACCTAACCTAATAAATACATTTGCGCATATTTATATACGCCTTGACACTTGCATATATATAATTTATGTTCGCTCAAACGCTAGTTAGTATTTAAATAAGTTAGTTTTGAATATTTCGCATTCCGACTGCTCGCTGAAACACAGCAGTACTTGCAGCTGACTTGTCTGGACAAATGATTCACTGGGCCAAATGTGGTGCAGTCTAAGTACAGTTGTAGTTGCAATGGACCCGACACCTTTGCTAATGGCGGCGTTTAAGTGAAAATTTTATATTAAATTTACCTACATGTTAATTTTAATCATATTCACACCCGCACTTGGCATGCAAATGCAATAAGTGCCGGCTGATAGACCGATAGAATTACTGTGGTGCGCGCAACTAATGGAACAGGCTAATTAATTGTAAAGTAATTATTCAAAAACTAGTTTTATGCAATCATAGATAGCAATAATACAGTATTTTATGGAAAATAAAGAAAATAGATTAAAATAGCACAGTTAGCGGCTTGTTAGTTTGATTTGAGTTGTATTGGTATAGCTAACCACATAACATCAGCGAAGGGTTAAATATGGAAAACGCATTATAGTGAAGATAAGGGCGGTAAGAAGCCTACATATAAAATTATATTTTCAGTATTTTAAAATAAAAAACCGAAAAATTATGAATTCAACAAATCTTTATCCAACAACAATTTCCATAAAATTAAAAACCAAAATATGGCAGCTTTCTAAGCGCAGAAGCGTCTACCGAGCTGTCTGCATAATTCATAGTGTTTTTGCCACAAACGTTTCAATCATTCAACAGCACAAGACGCCACACCACTGCGCCGCCAAAATGCATACCAACCAAGCGACCAGCAACACCAGCGGTGGGTGTCCAACATAACTGCCGCCATTGTTTAGCGAAGCAGAGAACTTGTGCAAGTTTATTAGCTGAAATCTTTATTGAAAAAAGTCGTTAATAGAAGGTGTCTTCAAGATTTACAAATGCGCTTGCTGTTTGTGTTGTGTGGTGAGTTGAGTGTTGCCAGCAATTTGGTGCACTAGCTGCTTTGCCGTCAATTTAAATTTCCCAGCGCATCTCGCACACATTGTTGGAAATCTTTATTTATCTTTCATCGCAGAGCTATATAATTTTGTTGGCTTCAATGTTTTTAGTTTCTACCTTTATTTTCTCTATAATTTGCTTGATGTTGGTTTTTCACTTTTCTATGCTGCTTCTTCTTATGCTTGGTTGTAAATCTAGTACAAAACGTGTCGTTATTGTCATTGGCGTAAATCATTGGATAATTGTGTGAACATTGTGTGCATCTTCTGGCGAGTAGAAGTGATGGATTGATTTAACAGTTGCCATTTCTAATATTGTATTAGTCGAAGATTATTTTCCAACCTCAAATTTTAAATTATTAGCAATATGTGATGTTTTTTGTTAAAGAAAACTAAGAGAATTCGATTTTAAATGAGTTTTTATTCACTTCGAATGTTTTCTATCCATTCGTCTGCTTTTTCTACCGATTTTCATATCTAATTAGTCACTCCGGCAATATCTCAGCTGTCAATCTATCTGATTTTCCAGTCATCCTCCTATTTCTACTTTTATGTTTTCCAACGACGCTTTGTACCGTACAAATTTTTATTAATCCGTAAGTCAATGCCCTTCTCTGGCTCTACATTGAGATTATACTTAGTAACACATTCAGCCATCTATCCGTTTATCCATTCCTTCTGGCCGTTCATTCATTTGCCCAGGTCTGTGCATCTTTACTTTTTTACTTTGTCTATCCGTTCTATTCTACTATAAATTAAAATTTACATCCATCCCTAACTTCGTCCGTCATATAGTCAACACAAAAACTTGCACCTGATTATACTTTCTCTAGCATTTCCTTCCTTTTACTAATCTGACCTTTCATTGTATACTCGCACATGCAACCCACCAACAGTCATAAGTAAGATCACCTGTTCCTTCTTCCGTCCCAACGGCAGTACTGTAACTATGCAAGCTATCTATAAATTGGTTATTATTTCCATCTATTCGAATCTCTGTACATTCGTCCATTCAACTTTTAGTCTATATAGGGATACATCATCCATTTACTTATCCGCACCGTCGTGGTATTTCCCTCCATTTAGTGATGTGGTCCTCCATTCCACTTATGTATTCGTTTGTGTATCTATGCAACCATCAGCAATAAGTTCGCTCTTTTTCATTCGTTACACTGGTAGTACCCTAACCATTCTGATATGGCACAATACATTTTCTGATTAGTCCTTTCAGCAATCTCCGTCTATTTCTCTATCCATATTTTCGTCTGATTATCGATACATCCATCCGTCTATTCATCCATGGCTGCGACGGCTACAGCATCAATATATCGAACCGTATGTCATTGTGCTATTATCTTTATTTTAATTTTAAGAATAACAGTGTTCTTATCAAAACTCTCTGAAAATTTTGACAATAAGTCTCTGAGGAAAGTTTTTAAGAAATTTGAAAATAGGCTCTTTCTGCGTCGATGTAGCGCTGCCAGCGCGATTTCCAAGCATTGAAGGCGTCACGGAACGCATTCTCCGGAATTGCTTTGAGAGCAGAGGTGTATGTTGCTTGGATCCCCTTTCATCGGCCTTTTCAGGCAAGGAAACAAAACAAAGTCCATGGGGGCCACATCTGTAGGGGGGCTATGGAAGTGTTGGGATGCCTTGAAACTTGGCGTTGACGGTTTGTCCAGAAGAAACAATTCATGGTGGACGATGTCTTTGATGTCAAAAAAGGCAATGAGCAACATTTTCACTATTGATTTGCTCATTCTTCCGGTCTTTATCAGCGACCTCTTCCCGGCCCTCCAAAAAGGCCTAGTGCCGCCAAAACACACCACTTCTTGCTAAAGCAACATTTAGGTAGCCTGATTGATCATATCATACCTCTCTGTCGCAAATTTACCCAGTTTCATACAGAATTTAATCGCGTACCTCTGCTCTAACGACGCAGCATTTTCGGCTTGCAATGTTTGTCCTAACTCTTCAGGTGCTCGGAGGCAACTAGAAACGCCCTCTACCGAATCCAGTCGGTGCGTGCACACTCCGACACTGTACAGTCGTGGCGGAAGAAAATCAGTCCTATTACTTTCCGGACAAACCCTGTAAACTTCCTGTATGCGATCATTAACCATATTATAGTGACAAAAGCTATTTACCTAGAAAGCATATAGTAAAATCCCAGGTTCAATTTACAGTAAACCATGTTTTTCAGTAACACTTTCCGATTCAGGGAGAAAATGAAATTCGCCCAGCAATATTTCTTCTCCAAAACGTCAAGATAACTCTACACAAATAGGGGATCTTCAGTATTTACTACTAGAACATATTTAAATTTGAGCTGCTATTATTACTTCAGTGTAAGCTTGCATGATAGTCATGAGAGTATCCAAGAAAGAAACCTGCTTCCTATCATTCTACTCACTCTGTCTTAACCTAAAATTTTTCATGAGTATTTTTTAATGTAAGTGCCTACAAAACACCAGGTACTTCAACGCGGTTTTAAGGCTCATATTGTGCAGTTTAATGTCTTGAAATGCCCGAAACGATTTTCATGCTCGAGTGCAGATTTCACTTGTCAAACTGTCAACCAATTTGTGTCCAGACAAAGCAATAATAAAGCAGTTAAAAAGTCATCAAATGTTGGCAGCACGAAATTTTGCCCAAAAAATCGGCTGGACGGGCTAGAAAATTGTGCGCTCAAAAATTATTGGTGATTAAGCTTTTATGTGCATTTGCACTATGTGTGTTGGTGTGTGTGTGTGCAAGTGGCTGCCTAAATTTTTTGGCGTTATTGCAGCAACTACAGCTTACCTTTGCGATGTTGTTGTTGTTGCTGAAAATTGTTGACACACCGTGGCCTGTATTGTTGTTGCATTTGTAGTGTCGTTCCCTGTAGGGGAACTATTTTACGAAGTGACGAAGCGGGGGAGTTGCCAACAGGCCGCCTTCTCGGAAGAGTGCCAGCGATTTCGCGCTTTGGCGCAATCTATGCGAACGCATCGTAAATCATTCATAAAAATCATGCCACACTCATTGCGGTGGCAGGAACAATTGTGTATAATAACAGCAACAGCAACAACAACAAAAGTGCGGTCAAGTCGGCAAACGAGCAAAATATGGCCAATAGCAGGCAGCAGCAACAACAATGAAAATAGGCAAAGCAATAAATGGACAACAACAAGAATAACAACAACATCTATGGTAACGACAATAACAAGCGCAGAAAGTATGAGTACATGCGGCCGGTCGAACGACAGCAAAACAAATTGATTTTAGTCACGATACTGTCAATTAGTTAACCAAGGGTCATCATCAACGGAACACACCATGGCCGGTGTTGCCATATTTCTCAGCTTTATGCGCTTTTTATAATCTTTTTGAAAATCTTGTGCGCACTCAGCGACGCGCGCATTCGAAAAAAGATCTTTCCGAGCTTATGATGCCTGCAGATATTGACTTGACGGAGTTAAGGACAAGCAACAACAGCAACAGCGCTTGCTAACTTATGATGTCTCACCAATGGCTTGTCAAATGGCTGCATCACTGATATGGCATGCCGCACGTCTGCATCGGCTCACACTGGCACCCTTGCCATCCCACCGCAGTTTAGCCCCCCTACTCATCACCACCTCAGCCGCTGGAAAAAATGCGCATCTTGCATGTGTGTGGCCACTTATTTTCTTATTAATTTTACTACTATTATTATTTGCTGTTATTGTGCCAGCTGTTGTTGCTGTTAGGTGACCTAAGCATTTTCTCCCTTGCACAACGGAGCTGAGGACCACCGTTGCCGCTGTGTAGCTATGACTGTGTTGCCGCCTATTTTGCCACCTTCTCAACGCCTCGATAAAGCCCCAGCCACGTCGCACTTTTTGTATCTTCTTATTGGTGTTGTAGATATGGGCAAGCGGTACGCCTACCACACAACTTGCCATTTCATGGCAATACCAGCAACAGCAGCAGCAGTGATTTCTTGGCCGCTGCGTCCAGCCTCCTTTCCGTAGCGTTTATCTAAGTATATTTTATGCGTATCATTTAGGGTTTAAATTATTATTATGTTTACTACCTATTTTGTGGCTACTTTATTAAACCACCAACTACCAACTACAAGCAATAATAACAACATTTACTAACCGCCGTTGCCGCTGCCGATGCCGCTTCGTCGTGTACCTAATCGCCTGCGCTGTGGAAAAAAAACAGCGAGTGAGGGCCAGCAAGACGTTGGAAAGCGCAGCGGAGGCCTTTTCGCCACATTATCGCGTGAATTGGTGTGATAATCTGTGAGTATATGCGGTTGTTGTTGTTGTTGTTGAGAGCTTGTGTATTTTATTGTTCTCGCTGTGCGCTGCAGTTGACCCCTTTGGAACGCACACGTCGCGGCAATTACGTGTGCATTTTCTACTTCATTATTTTATGTATGTGCGCCGCACACACATTTGCTGCGCGCTCGAGCGTTTTAGCGCTGGCTGCTGGGCGATGGCCGAAGAGTGCGGCGTTTGAAGTTGGACTCTTGAAGTATGGGCATATGGAAATAATTTATACGCCACATCAGTGCCGCATAATTAGATGATTGGTGGTCATGTGACTTTTGTATTGCTGAAGTAGTGGACAGAGCGGGAATGAGGTTGAGCGGGCATATGTATATGCTTTTATATTAATAATTATTAGTTTTTGTAAATAAATATACTACAAGTAACACTCATATTTCAATACGAATTTTAGTTTTCACCTCGGCTAGGAGACAGGATTTTAATTTTAGTGGGAGAGAAGAGCATTCTTTTGAGTTGCCTTTAGAGTACAGACATTTCATCTCTTTAATTTCTCTCTTTATTCTGGACCTTTCAAGTAATAAATAATCAGCCTCATATTAGAAACAAATAAATACTTCGATGGTTTTAGTCTTTTCTAACTCTTTCGTAGTCGTCCTGTAATCAATGAACAATTTTTATACGGTTTTTATAGTGTATCACTAGTTTAATTTCATTTCTTCACGAACTTCTCAACGTTGGTTTTCCAAAACAGACAATATCTTATTTTTCTCTTTCTATAACATGTCATTTCTATGTCATTATTTGACAGTTTTTAGTTCAGTCAAAATTAATTCCGAAGTATCACGAACACGAGATTAACTCATATCAATGAAGAGAACAAAATAATCCAACTCCCCCGAAATTTATTCAACTACTTGTGTTCCACAAAAAGCTTTTGGAAAAGAGATTGAGAGTTGATATTTTAAAACATATGCATTTACTTAGACAAGCAATCTGATAAAAGATACCTTCGATGCGCCAAAGCCAAGAGAGTGATGAATCGAACATATGTACAACTATTTTGTAAGAATGAGACTACCAAAAGCTTGGAACAGCAGGATACAACCATAATGCCATAAACACTCTATGGCTCTCATTTTGGGTTGTCGAAAAAGTCTTTTCGTATTTTGTCAATAAATGTCGTTGCAGTCGTATATCTCCAGTGCTACCAATCACATTGTGACATACCATACCGTGTTGAAAAGGTGAGATTTTAAGCTTAATTAAACCAAAAATGAAATTCGATGAAGTTGAAAAAGAGTTACAGCTGTTCAAAAATAAGTGAAAATAATGAAGAAATTATTTTGAAATTTTTGTATAAAAAAGTGAAGAAGCCACCAATGAAATTTGTGAAGCCTACGGAGACGATGCTGTATCAGTTCGTGTAGCTCAACAATGGTCCGCTCGCTTTCGTTCTGGAAATTTCGAAATTCGATTTACACTGATGAAAGTTTTACATTGATGAAATATGATTTCTAGCAGAAAAATGGCAAAAAGGTTTTTATTTTCCGAACTTCAAACAATATTATTTTTCTTAGGAAAATTTAAATAAAATTTATGACAACAAATTATTCAAATATATTTTGCATTTACATACATGTTAGAGAATTTAAATATATTTTACTCTCATGAAAAGAGAAATCTCTCTTTCTATTTGAAATATAGCCTAAATTGAATTAGGCCATATGTTAAACAAAGCATCAAAAAACAACATAAAATAGTCGCAAAGGATAGTAGCTGAAAAAAAAAGAATTCTTATAGAGAAAAATTTAAAGGCGTCAGAACACAGAAAGAAAAAAAAAAAATATCAGGTAAGTACCAGCTGCCACAGCCTATGAAAAAAATTATATACAAGTATAAGTCCCTTTTTCAATTGCCTCTTTTTGACAGATCATCAAAGCAGTCACGTGAAGTGTTTTTTGCTCAGTATTGTTTGGCATTTGATAATAGAAAGACTTACGCCTGAACAACGTTTACAAATCGACTTTATTACGAAAATTCACGTTCTGCAAAGAATGTGTTTTCCTCGCTTCACTCAACCTATGATCAACATAAACGGCGCACTGAGCGTACTATTCGCAAGACCATCACCCAACTTAAGACCCAGTATTCATTACTAGATAATATTTGACCGAAGAGAACACGTCCAGCACGCAGTGAAGAAAATAAAGCAGACGAAGCTGAGAGTGTACACCAAGACTGTGGAGAATCCATTCGGTGCCGTTCGCAGCAACTCGGACTGACGTATGGAATGACTTGGCGCATTTTACGTCGAGATCTTAAATTGAAACCCTACAAAATATAGCTTTTGTAAAAACTGCAGCGGCTCCACCTTCCCAAATGACATCGCTTCGTGCTACGGGCTCTTGAATGGTACTAAGAAAATCTGACGTTTTCGAACCAAATCTTGTTTAGCGATGAAGCCCACTTCTGGCTCAATGGTTATGTAAACAACCAAAATTTAGCGCATTTGGGACGAAGATCAACCTGAAGAGATTAAAGAGCAGTCATTTCATCCAGAAAAAACAACGGTTTGGTGTGATTTGTGGGCCGGTGGTATCATTGATCTATATTTCTTCAAAAATTATGCCAGTGACAACATAACCGTCAATGGCGGCCGTTATTTGATGCCTTAAATTGAAGCACGTAACCGCGGCGACATTTGGTTTCAATAAAACGGTGCCACTTTCCACACACATGGCATCGATCAATGGATTTATTGAAAGAACACTTCGGTGAGCAGATAATTTTACATTTTGAGCAGGTCAATTAGCCACCAAGATCGTGTGATATCACACCGTTGCACTTTTTCCTCTGCGGATATGTAAAGTCTAAAGGCTACGCGGACAATCTCATTTCGATTCAGGCCTTGGAGCAAAACATCACGCACGTCATTCGGCAGTTACTAGTCGAAATGCTCGAACGAGTCATCGGAAATTGGACTCAATAGATAGACCGTCTGAGATTTGAAATCCCAAAGAATATTCTTTCGAATGCTAATAAACATTCCCATTAAATTTGAAGTTTCTGTGTTTCATATATATATTTATAAATATACTCAAGGATTAACAAACACTTACAAACATACATGTATTGAGGTTTGTAAATATATAATTTCATTTTACCATGTCGAGCCATCGAATTGCGCTCAAGTTTAGACCTGTGCGCTGTCCCGCGTTGTTGTTGCCCGCTGCTATAATTTTTGTGAACGAATTTGTTGTTTTTGTTTTCATAGTAATTGCCTCAGAGTATGCTATCAGAAATTAAAAGACCATCTAAACGCACCTTACGGCGTCTTTGTCTTGTACAACTTTATGTCACATATTTTATTTTGTGTGTTTTGGGCATAATTTGTAATGCAAATGGCCGAAGTTTCCACCAGCGGGGACTTTTGTAGCGCCCACTCCCTAAGGCCACCTGACGACCCACTTGTCTGGCATTTGTCGCATCTAGTTAAAACTGGTTTTTCGGCTGCAATTAATATATATTTACGCATGCGTTGCTGGTGTTTTTATCGGTAGTGTTGCCAACGATATGTACGCAATTAAATTTTATTTAAAAAGTAGAAGAAATTTTTCGAATTTTTGTTGTGGTCTGTAAAATTGCTATGTCTAGCACAAAAAATGTCTTACTCAAAAATCATTTTTGTCAAAGCCTGAGCATTTGGCTTTGATCTCATTATTATTAAAAATTTATATTAAACGACACTGTCTGGTGGCGACACACGCCCGCTGTATCGGGTTAATAGAGAAGACTGCAAAAAATATCTAGAGCAGGGCACAAGGGAAACAATTAGCTTCTCATATGTTTTTGTCACGAATAGGAAAGACTATGCTGTAATCATCTGGGGTCCCCACGGTCTGATACACTGGAGGGAAATATCGATAGTGAGGCCGCAGAGTCTGTTAAAACTCGTATCAAGCGCATTCATCCTAAAACATGACTACTCCTCTTGCACCTAGCAACTGAACTCTATCTGGTATCGCAAAACACCAACACTGATATATGCGTGGCTTATTGGCCTACCGGATTAACCTACCCTAAACTAACTTTATCTTAAATGAAAATACGTACATACAGGTACGACATAAATAAACTTCCCAATCGAATCAAGATGTCTTAATAAGGAAAAAATATTTTTCTGAAGATCTATATCATCATTTTGATCGCTCGATTTGCTTGACAGCTACATGATATAATGGTCCGATCTCAACAATATGTTCGAAGATTATAGTGTTGTCTTGTCAAATCTTGTGAAGATACCTTCACAAATTAAAAAGTTTTCCATCCAGGACTTAATTTAATCCATCAGTTTGTATGTATGACAGCTATATAGTTTGTCATAATGGTGCGGTATCGGTGGATCCGACAAATGAGCAGCTTCTTGAAAGTGCAAGAGCTTATTGTAAAGTGGGAATCTGAGAGCGTACTTTAAACTATCAAAAAGAATTGAGCTCGTGGAAAGTGATTTGAGTGGAATAAATAACTACGAAAATAAAGTATGTTTCAATCAAATGCCTCAAAAATAGCATTTAGTGAACAATACTCGTGTGAAACCATATTTTTATTTCGAACCCATTAAATGGTACCACAGCGGAAAACGGTAATTTGGTCATTTATTTGAGTCTATGTAGTTTGAGCGGCTCCACCCAATAGGGAGGCAGTTGTGTGTGTTCCTCTGCTTGGCATTTTGTGAACATAACGAATTCATTGTGAACCTGTTTAACCGTTAGAAACTGTGGCCGCGTTAAAATCGGTGCATTTGAAAAATCGTGATTTCACCAAAAATACTACAAATTCATTAAAGGCCGGCGAGCAGTGCAACGAATGAGTGGATTGCCGCCGAAAGTTACAAGTGCAAAGGCAACACCAGCCACAGCCACAGCAACAACAATAACAACAAACCGCAGGGATGCCAATGGTAAATAATAGTCGGCAAATATAAACTGATTTACAATCATCAACGAAAACGAAGCAAACGAACGAAGCGAAAGCAACAGCAGCAACAGGCAGTGAGGTAGGGGAGGAGGGAAGAGAAAGATTAATAGATTTTCGCCAAAACAACGCGAGAAAAAGTCTTCAGGACTGAACAAACAGTAGTGTAACATAAATCGAAGCGCATATAGGCGGCGGGGGCTAACCAGCAATCGAAGGGGAATGTGGCAGGCAAGCGACCAGCGGCGTCAAAGCGGAAAAACAGCCCAAAACTAGGCGACCAGCGACTGCCCTGAAACCGCGCCAGCGACAAGCTAGGCCACGGCTCTGGCATTGCTCTGGGCCAACAACAAATTTCGACACTGCCAAAGTCATGGCAGGAATCGTGCTTTTGTTGTTGTACCTGCAATTTGGTACCAAAAAATAACTTACTACACACAGACACACACACAAGTAATGTCCGTGCATTCATTGCCGTGTTCTCGCCACATTGTCGGTTGCAATTTACGGCGCGCCAACGTCGCTGTCGCCGTCCAAGTCACCGTGGCACTATCCATCGAGGGTCGAGTCGCTCATCGCGAAATCAATTGAAGTAATTACAAAATGAATTCACGAACTAATAAACTAGGCAAACACTCTGACAACAATGAATGCCACCAATGCTACGGCCATTGCAATTGCCATTTCGACAGCTGCGCACAAGCAATCATACATACTTACATACATACATATACAGTTATCGGCGAGTATACTATATGCTTTCTTGTCTGCAATAAATAAAAGCACAATAAAGCTTACAAAATAGTCGAATTGTTTGCAAGTCGTTTGGGAGAAATTGAAAAGTCTTTGATTGTTGTTGTTTGTTGTTAGTGTTTTTGGTTGTTGTTATTTCTGTTGGTTGTTAAAGGTGCAGTGTTTGCTGAACAGGTGGCAGTTGAGAGGTCGCTGCACTGAGAGAAAAGATAATCGCGGAAGTATATACATAAGTATTTTGGAGGCACTTTGGGAGAGCAAAGTCAGGAAGAAGATATTGAGGGCAAAACAGAACTGTTCCGACGGCAGTCGGGTCCGGCACGGTCAATAAACGGATTTTTATCCTGCTAAGAGCTGTTAATTCGGCACGATTCGCCGAAATTACTTCAGAAATGTTTTCCGTTCCGGCAACAACAACAATATTTGTATAGGCTTTTATAGAAGAAATAAAGGCGCTGAATCGAGGCGAATCTCTTTTTTACCTGACAAGACTAATGACAAAACTAACTTTAAAGTTCTTCGAACACAGAAATGTAAATAAAATCCTTGAAGAAGAGAAAATAATTAGAAGAGTTGTGAGAAATAATTTTTTCGATTCAAGGTAACTTATCTACCTCCAGCGAAATCCAATCTTCACTGACGATCTACATAATATACTGCCGAATATTTGCGCTGGCCGTTATTCATCCGGTAGGATTTGGGATGGAGCGCTGTTCTCCAATTCCCTGTAGCTGATTCCCTCTCTGTCTCTTCGAACTCGGTGGTTCTTGATGCGTTACGTGTAACTGCGCGCTCTTTCGTTTCGCGGTTTTTCCTGTTGCATTGAGTGGTGCAGCCTTTTGCTACCTAGTCTTTCTAACGGAGTTGCGTTAATCAGACGACGCATCTGATTCCCGTATCCAGCACTTCTCTTAACAGAAGGGAATGGGTGGCTGTCCCTGCTCCCGCTTGAAGAGAGTTTTACTGCTTTCTCTGGGGTCTTCCCGTCCTGAAGGTGCCTAAGGTACCATTTCAGAGTGCCCACCCTGCGCTGGTTGGAGGGCATTTTGACACTCCGTTTCGTTTTCCTCTTATGCGCGCCCTCGGTCCTGTCTCGTTTAAAGTCACTCACTTCTGAGCAGCTAAGCCCCACTGTTGTGGGGTCCTCAATTGTATTACCTGCAACTGTCGCAGTAAATGTCTTCTGATTGCTACTGCATGAGGGCTCGTCTTCATCGTCACGCGTGTGCTGCTTTTGTGAAAGAGGGTCCAGGAAGCTGTACTTGCCTTCTCGATGGTGTTGTTTGTCAATTATATTAGACTTTTGTTTAAGTGTGCTCATACCGTTTCTTTCAACCTTTGGCTCAGCAGGGTAAGCTTCCAGGTCTCGTCTATGTCAAGGGGAAACCAAATGTCCGCCGCGTCAGAGCTCCTTGACGCGTTAAGGCCACCATTACTTCCCCAGGCGGTCCGATATTGAAAAGACTCAGTTAAAATTTAGACGAATTTTCCTAATGGCTGCAAATCCTTTAATTGGCACGAGAGCTGCATAACATTAGGAGATCGCAAGCTTTGGTCATCACATACATTTGACCTCTGGAAAACCCGTCTGAGGAACGGTTGATAGGAACCGTTTGACGTTGCGTTGTACTATAAGTACTCTATAATATCAAAATAACAACGACGGATAGATAAATATGAAGAGACGAAGGATAGGCACCGCGACCATAGGCCAAATGTGCCATCTGATTCTTTGACATTGGCACATACAATACTAAAGCACTCAGAAAATCTAGCAGCCTTAAAGGATTGGTTGATTTAATGTGGATTTGCTCTGGCTTCATGACTTTTGAAGTATTCTTTCTAGCAACTACTTAGCAATACGTGCGCTGGGTTTGCCGAGTTTTGGCTCGCAGAAACGGCAAGTTTATTCAGAGCTAATTCTTGTTCTATTCTTGCATAGTCTACACCAGGCCTGTCCAACATACGGCCCCCGGGCCACCATTCGGCCCGCATAGGCCCTTCATCCGGCCCGCCATCTCTTATAGTCTTTGGGCATCCCAGTTGTATAGGCCTGATACACGTGATGGATAAAGTAGTGCAGACAGTTAATTTTATACGCGCAAGAGGGCTTAACCACAGACAGTTCCAGGCTTTTCTGGCTGATGTCGGTTCAGATCACGAAGACATTGTATACTTCAGTCGCGTTCGCTGGCTCAGCAGAGCAGCCACACTAAAACGATTCTATTCCCTGCTGGACGACTTAAAGATTTTTTTTGGCAACAAAGACCAAGAAATTTCTTTCCTTACTGATGAGGAGTGGTTGGCTGATCTGGCTTTCCTGGTTGATATAACTAAATATCTTTCTGATCTTAACTTAAAACTACAAGGGAAAGACCAACTATGCACACAGTTATACGAACACGTTCTAGCTTTCACAAAAAAGCTTTTATTGTTGGAAAAGTAGCTGGAACAAAAGCAGTTGATTCATTGGAAGACCTTATCACAAAAGCAAGATACCCTGGATTTTGACAAGTACGTGTTGATGTTACAAAGATTAAGGAACGAGTTTGACGACAGATTCGCAGACTTCAAATCACAAACTCCTGCATGAAAGTATTTCAAAATCCATTTGATGTTGAAATTGAAGGCGCTGCGCAGAGTTTACAGCTGGAGTTAATAGGGTGCAAAGCAGCTCTCATCTAAAAACAGCATATAATAATTGTCTTCCAAACTTAATTGAATTTTACAAAAAGTATATTACACCCAGTCAATACCCAAACCTTACTAAGCTGGCTATTCAACATATTTCTTTATTTGGTAGTACATATGTTTGCGAGCAGCTGTTTTCTCGCATGAAATTTAACAAATCAAAAACCAGATCATCTTTATTAGATAGCCATCTTAAAGGCATTTTGCGCATAGCCATTTATAAACTCCAGCTGACATAGATGCGCTGTGCAAACAGAAAAAAATGTCAGACATCTCATTAATTAGATTTTAAGAATAAGAATATCTTTATATGCTAAGGCCATAGTTACATTAATAATAATATATTCAGATTTATGTGATGTTGCTTATTATAAATAAATAAATATACCAAAACTGAAGGTCATTTTATTTTTTTTTTGGCCCGCTACGGTTATGAAAATGCTAAACCTGGCCCTTCACAAAATTATGTTGGACGGGCCTGGTCTACAATGTCTTGTTGGAAAACCGTTGATTAACTAATATAATACAATATCTTTAAATCTTCTGGTATTGTAGCCAACTATTTCTATTGTCTCGTTCAATAACTACTATTCCAATGCCTGTTCCTGATTCCCTTATCCTAATTTCTTAATTTCTCTTTTATCTTATAAGCACCTACAGAGAAGAGGAATTTGGCCCCACCATTGAGACAGGAGTCACTTCTATGTCAGGCTTGCCTGCTTTAACGTTTTCTTCAAAAGAAATACAGAGGAAACTCGATAGCTTCTATGGGACGTAAGATAGCAAGAAAAATATATCTCAGTGTAGTAACAATGTAGCAAATAAAACATATGAGCTAAGAAAGCAAATATAAATGATATAAAATTAAGCAAAATTTCCAGCATCCAAGGAAATAATGACACAAAGATAAAAGCGCAGCGAGCCCAAACATGCGGACGGCAAGCGTCAAAGTGACATGGACCATAATGGGATGAGGCGCATGCAGGCGCATATGCTGTATATTCTCCACACACACACATGCACTTGCGGCGTGAATAAGCTGATGGCATATAAGCGCTGATGCCTTCAATAGCAGCAGATACTGGCGGTCAATGCGGTTGCAAGATGGGCTGCGCTGATGGCAACGTCGACATTTCAGCAATTGCGATTGATTTTTCGGTAGGACGACTTATTGTCAGTTCGTAGTTGTAGTTGTAGCCACGGAATAATGGTATATTCTGCTGCACGCCAAGCCGCGCCCAAACAATTTACAGTTACTTTAAATTAATTAAGTGCACTACACTTAATTAGAAACCGAGAGCGGCAAACAAAGTGGCCAGCTGAATGGAAGACAACTGGCGCAAACAAGAAGAAAAAGAGACGAAGTAAAGAAAAGGTCATGGAATTGATGTACGAGATGAAGCCCACGATGCCGTCGAAGTGGTGCATCAAAGGCCGGTGCCAGCGCATAAAGCCGACAAATGTAATACAAAATTGGTGGTGATATCAGCAGCAACAACAAAACTTCCTAAAGTAAATAACAAAACCCCACAGCACTGATGTACCACAAATGACCAAAAAGTAGTAATCGCAACTAGAACTTGGCAACTAATGACAGTCGGTGTCGATGTAATCAGCATTGAACTAATTGACGATTATTATGTTGCAGTCATTGGACCGCCAAAATCGTTGAACTGTGCTTTTGCGCGTGGCGCTAGATAAGATCTGCGCGCTCGGAAATGGTTTGCTAGCAGCAAGTGCACGAATGCGCGGCTCGTTAACGACAGGTCTAAAACTCTTTCTTTCAACAACGCAACAACAAACAAGCAACATACAGCAGCCGCCAGCAATTTGGAGCATCGTTTATGTTGTTATTGTTGCATTACTACTATTTTACCGCGGCGGCTTTATTCCAACCTCGTTGGAACCCGATCGCGGCCAGTAATCGCCAGCACCAACGTAGTCAGATAAAGCTGCCACTAGGCCGCATGGCGAAACGCCATCAAAATTGGTGTATTTGTTTTGCCTGCTTTGCGCTTCATTTCGAAGCGTTCCGCGATATTGTTAAGTCTGCTTGGCGCGCGCTTTCAGTAAAAGTTCAATTGCTCAATTTGGGTCAATAAATAAAATCATCGGCGCGCGCGTATGGCTGAGCTGTTTTTGCTAATTCGGGGCTCTTAATGTTTTTGTTGGTCTGCTGCCCTCCTCAACTCATCAATATACATATTAAATTCGTATTTGTATTTTCGATAGAAAACGAAAACGCTACACCACACCTTTAAATCAATTTGATCGCTGTGCGACGCGCTGTAACACAAGCGCGCATCTATGACGCAGCCGATTGCCACGTGCTTCACTTTTCATTCATCCCAAGCGCTACCGCACGTCACTCTCTTGCAGCAGCGCGTTCGGTGCGGCATTTGCGCAGCATGTTTCGTATTGGAAATCAAAATCATCGCGGCGGCACCAACGTATGCGCCGCGCCTGCCGCGCCTTCCACTTATCGGCAGAGTGAAGATCAGACGCTCCCAATGACCGCGTGGACGCACAGCAGGCGCACAATCAAGCGCCCGCTCGGCATTGCGGCTAACAGGTAGATTGGATTATTTGCTTGATTTTTGCAAATTTTCCATTTTGTGTATTCGTGATCTAATACAATGGATGCGATCGATCTTCGGACCACTCCCGCAAGAAAATATTTGTGTGTGCCGCATGGCGCGGCGCATCCGCGATCAACCTGATTGTTGAGTGACCAGCACAAATTGAAGAGCGCAGCGCTGCAAATAAACGGAACTTGCTACAGCGTATATTGCGTTTGTGGCATGTAACTGTTGAGGCGCAACCACGCGCGCTCTGTCGACGCTGAGTCGTCGCATGGGTTTGGTTAGTGATTTTGCGGGCGTTTGCGTAAAAATTTAATTTTTGATATTTCGTTGATTATTTTTGCAGGCATCTTCGCTACCCACTTACCAGCCAAACAAAAATTTATTATTTTTTTTGTTAATACTACTTTTTGAGTTTGAATTTTGCAGAATTTTTATTTATTTTTATGATTGCGCTTTTCTTTTTTTTAGTTTTTCTCTTCTTCTTCTTCATCAATGTTGATTTAATTTTTCAACGCTTTTGCCCTGATTTTCACATTGCACGTCATTGCGCCTTGTAGCGCGGCCTCTGTGCGCCGACATTAACCTGCCGCCTGACCTTTCCGGGGTTATTTATGTTATGCTTCTTTTCACCATATTTTATTGTAAAGCTTTGCAACAATTTTTTTAACGGCGTTATTATTAGTTTTATTGCTTTATTTATTCACTTGCGCGTCTCATAAATCAGTGCAAGTAAGTAAGTCTCTCCTTTTAAACCGTAATCCGTAGCGCGCTTTTACTACATTAAACTAAGTGTAATTGTTGCTGCTTGCTTTCTTTTTCAACGCTAGATTAGCAACAAGTATTGAAACCTTGTTTGACTTAAATTTCTATAAGGGGAAATGTTCAATTCACCTTAGCTTACCATGCGCAAAGTAATAATTTTAACAAAAAATGACCTTCTCATAATTTTGACAAAGTTTATTCGATAGGTGGCGCTGGGGTCGAAATTTTATAGGTATCTGATATATAAAAAGTTATATAAATATAATATATATGTCATCTGGATCATCGCCTTTAACAAACAGAGTCGAAGTTTTAGAAAAATATTTGATCAATAGATGTCGCTCATTTCATACAGGGTTTTCTAGTAAGAGTGAAAAATAGCATAAAAAAGCATACACTAATTGTTAAGGGGGTATTCTAGTCTAGAAATGCTAATTATCGGCATTTTTTAAAGTCCAATAAAAAAAAACTAGGAACATTTTTACTAACCAATTTTTTATTAGATATTTATTGATATTTTAAGAATACAAAAAAAAAAATACAAAAAAATTTTTTGTGATAATTTGATTAATTGCGGCGTGGTGGTGTGGCGGGGGTTGAAAATAAGGGTGCGCCCTTCCTGACACGATTCCAACACTTTGGGTGATCTGAAAAAAAAAAAAATTTAATCAGTACAAATGCCGCTATCGTCAAAACGCTATCGTAAATGAAAAAAATTTTTTTCAGTAAATGGCGGTTGATTGAATTTTTTGCCCGTTTTTTGGCAAAGATCCATTTTTTTTAAAAATAGTAAAAATCAAAATTTTTTAATAATCCTAGTTCCAATCATAGAGAGATATATAAAGAAGGTCCACACCAAATTTCAAGTTAATCTGTTTATTAGAACTTGAGAAATCATGTCAGAAGTGTTGAAAATAGTAGTTTCGAGAAAAACGCGATTGAAGATTTTAGTCTAACTGCAGGCAGTACATACATTACTAAAATAGCTCTAAGTCGGTAAATAATAGGAATTTTAAAAATTTCTTTGGGGAATATATTCTTAAAGGTCCAGTCTTTAAGAATATGCAAAAAAAAAAACGATTTTTTCAAAATTCTAGACTAGAATACCCCGTTAACAATTCAAAGGTTTTTTTCTTTAATCGATTCTACAATCGATACAATTAAGTTCTGAATAAAACGTCATTCGAATTCAAGGAACCCAATGTTTGAGTACTTTCCCACTACATCAAGCCGTATGTCATGAATATCACGTTCATTATTGACTTTTAAAGCTTGAATAGAGTCCGGTTTATTACTAAAGACCAATGACTTCAAATGACCCCAAAAGAAGTAAATCATAACGTCTTGGAAGTCATTCAATACCACAATTTCTTGAAATGATCGAAACTCCAAACTTTTCTCACAATTATTCGGTTGTTACATGTTTATTGGCTTGTAGCCCCGTCTTGTTGTAGCCAGATGTTGTCAAATTCAACTTTGACCAATTGCGGCTATGAAAATTTTATTATTGTCCATTTAACCATCTGTCTCCGTTGACAGTAAAGATATTGC